>NC_084732.1:22074701-22199701 GCF_033978785.1 Entelurus aequoreus
TAAATCATTTATACACATTTAGCTGTAAAATCTGCTGTACAGTATGTGTATTCGGGTCCCTTTTTTTTTTCAGGAACACTATTACTAAAAGTCACAATGTCCGATAGAATTCTAAAAAAGTTATGACAGACCAACTAAAAAAAAAACGGAATGGAATTTTACAGTTTTTTACTGAATGGGACACTCAAAATGTACATTAAAATAATGAAAGTGGGATTTACAATATTAACTATGAACAATAAAACACTGAATATTAGACCACCTTAAAAAAATGTAATGGAATTTTACAGTTTTTTACTGAATAGGACACCCAAAATGCACATTAAAATAAAGAAAGTGGGATTTACAATATTAACTGTGAACAATAAAACACTGAATATCAACAACATATGAACATCGCTCCTCTTTTACTTCTCAGACCAGCTCCTCGATAGACATCTTTTACTATCAAGCAAAACACAACAAAAATGTAAGAAACATGCAAAATATGAATGCAAAGGGTAATAAACACCTACAAATATGATATATTATCACTTTTATGCAGAAATTTGTTGTAAAAATCTGCTTCCGCATCTGTTCCTGACACATGCGTTTCGGTCTGGCTGCTCTGAAAACAAACCCCGCCCACCGTAATAACTCGTATAACACACAAAAGCGCATATTTCAACCATTGAAATACTTTCTATAGTTCAAGATTTACGGTCATTTTAAAAACAGCACTGCACATCATAATGGCGGCTGCAGTTTTGATGTTAAAGGTCTAAAAAAAATTATGTAGAATGTCCGGAGGGCCGGATTGCAAATCTTAATGGGCCGCATGTGGTCCACGAGCCGTATTTTGTCCAGGTCTGGCAGACAGTATTAGTATCATTCGATTGTGTCGGGGGTATTCAAATGTGTATTCATGACATCAGAGGGGTGCACTGCAGTGGCCTCTCTCCTAACACAGATTGTCAGGAAAACTCGCAGGATCAAGCAGTTAGCCAAAACAAAAAAAAAAGCAGCAAAAAAAAGCCAATCGTCAGAATCAAACCGACCCCTGTCACTCTCGCTCTCTCTTCGGCTGGCGTAATCTTAATTGAATCAGGCCTCAGAGTGCCATGTTGACACTCAAGAGAGATTGTGCAAACCTGGGCGGTGTCCTGACAGGGCCGAGGCAGGGACTTAATAGGGAATAGAAAAAGGGTCGGCCCACCTAATTCTGCGGCGGTTGACCCCCCCCGCCCCCCCCCGTGTCGCACCCTAACATTGCTCACTGTCTTGCTGCGGTAATGCCGCCCACGCTCGACCACGGCCTATTGGAACGCATCAACACGATTGAGTAAAGTAGGCTCACTCTTGAAGAGTAGTCTGTGTACAGCTAAATCATGACATTTTGGGCACAGTAAGTGCCTGTTAGATATGTATACCAAATATAATCTGTGTGTTGAGTCATTTTTAGTGGAAAGTCATACAATATGTACAATGACTACTAAAGTATCGTATTTTCTGGATCATAGGACGCATCGGATTATAAGGCACATTAAAGGAGTCATATTATGTTTTTTTCTAAATTTAAAACACTTTCTTGTGGTCTACATCAGTGGTCCCCAACCTTTTTGTAGCTGGGGACCGGTCAACGCTTGAAAATTTGTCCCACGGACCGGGGGGTGGGGGGATGGGGGGATTTTTTTTTTTCATTTTTTTTTTTTTCATAAATAAATACAATCATGTGTGCTTACGGACTGTATACCTGCAGACTGTATTGATCTATATTGACATACACATACACAATATGTATATATAGTGTTTTTATGTTGATTTAATTTTTAAAAAAAAACAATAATAATAATAATTTTAATTATTTTTTATTTATTTTTTATTTTTTTTGCGCGGCCCGGTACCAATCGGTCCGCGGACCGGCCCGGTGCCAATCGGTCCGTGGACCGGTCCGCGGCCCGGAACCAATCGGTCCGCGGACCGATACCGAGCCGCGGCCCGGTGGTTGGGGACCACTGGTCTACATAACATGTAATGGTGGTTATTTGGTCAAACTGTTGCATTAGATTATGTTTTACAAATCATTTTCAAGCTGCTTTCTGACAGTCGCAAGGAGAGGAGTGGAAGAAGTGTCAAAAAATGGAGCTAACTGTTTTAATGACATGCAAACTTTACGTAAATCAACAACAGAGAAGCATCTCCTCATCTGCCGGAAAAGTGTCCCGTGAAAAACCGTCCGACCGGAACTCTCTACTAACTAAAGTTCCTTGGGTGAATAATATAAACTCACTAGACCGGTATGTTTTAGCGCTTTCATGGCAGATATAAGTAAGAACTTTATGCTACTTTATATTAGAAATGGCAACAGCAGAGGATGAATGTCCCATAACAAGAAGATAGAGAAAAAGAAGAAGCTTAGCGACTAAGGCAGACACGTGCAATTTTTCAGGACTTATGCAGATCCCAAATACAGATCAGTAGGTACCAGAAGGTAAGAAAAGTCGATTTTGCATAATATTGCGAAACAAAACGCCAGATAATATGTTTTACCTTATACACACACCATAATAATAAAATAGTAATATCCATCCATCCATCCCATCCGTTTTCTACTGCTTATTCCCTTCGGGGTTGCGGGGGGTGCTGGAGCCTATCTCAGCTACAATCGGACGGAAGGCGGGGTATACCCTGGACAAGTCGCCACCTCATCGTAAATAGTAAATAAAATGTTTGTCTTCTGTGCAAATTCAAAGAAAGTCAACAATGGAAATGACAAATGAGTTGATAGGTAGAAGCGTCTTTATTTATGCTTGATTTTGTTTTTGTTCAGTAATAGATGGGCTGCGACTTGAAGTTTATTTGGTTTGTAGAAACATTGAGATTAAGTCTAATTTCATTGTGTTCTTAATGGTGTTTTTGAAACTGCACCATTTTTTTTTTCCTCAAATATTTTAACTAACTTGAAGTGTTTTGTCAAGAGGATTATTTCCGATATGTACATTTTCAGAATGCCCTTGTTCTATTTTGGGCCGAAGTAAAACAAAGAAAACAATCTGAAGTTGTCATAGTTGTATTTTTAAGTTATCATGCCATGATTTTACCGGTACATGCGGCCCCTTAGCTAAAATTAGTTTGACACCCTTTGTTTATGTCAAGGGCCGTCCCTTTTTACTATAAATAGATAGGCCAGTTGTGATTTTGGTCGTTTTAGTCAGGATTACATACGTCAAATTATTTTTACGTATACGTTAGGTTAAAATGTCAGAAGTTCCATCCTGTCATTTGCATCTAGTGTGTGTGTGACAATCATTGGTACTTTAATCTTTAATCTTTAATCATTTGGGATGCAACCATTCCCAGAAAAATGGAAGTTGCTCTAGTGGAAACTCCTATCTTTTATTTTATTTTCTATATTTTTTAAGGTTTAAGACCAGGTCTGTCTGCCACAATCCATTCACTCTACTTTGCTTTAAATCTATTTAGAGCAGGGGTGTCAAACGTACGGCCCGAGGGCCGGATCAGGTCAGCGAACAGGTTTTATCCGGCCCGTGGGATGAGTTTGCTAAGTATAAAAATGAACCTGAAATTTTTGAATGAAAGAAACAGCTGTTTTAAATGTGTTCATTTTGTAGACTTTGTAGGTGATGTACAAAATAAACCACATGATGTTAGTACGTCAATTGAGGAAAATGAGCAAACTACATAAATAACATCCTGTAATTTGATTTTTATATTTTTTTTTTATCTGGATAGATTGAAAATTAACACCAATGAGTTGACTGATGAACATTATCACATAGTTTATTCATAAAATATAAATAACGAAAAATAAAGTTTATATAATATTAACCGCAGCAGGTAATTGTAAAAAAGACCCCGACAACATTATGATTTGTACTAGAGATGTCCGATAATGGCTTTTTTGCCGATATACAATATTCCGATATTGTCCAACTCTTAATTACTGATTCCGATATCAACCGATACCGATACATACAGTCGTGGAATTAACACATTATTATGCCTAATTTTGTTGTGATGCCCCACTGGATGCATTAAACAATGTAACAAGGTTTTCCAAAATAAATCAACTCAAGTTATGTAAAAAAATGCCAACATGGCACTGCCATATTTATTATTGAAGTCACAAAGTGCATTATTTTTTTTTAACATGCCTCAAAACAGCAGCTTGGAATTTGGGACATGCTCTCCCTGAGAGAGCATGAGGAGGTTGAGGTGGGCGGGGTTGGGGGTGGGGGGGAGAATTGTAGCGTCCCGGAAGAGTTAGTGCTGCAAGGGGTTCTGGGTATTTGTTCTGTTGTGTTTATGTTGTGTTTATGTTGTGTTACGGTGCGGATGTTCTCCCGAAATGTGTTTGTCATTCTTGTTTGGTGTGGGTTCACAGTGTGGCGCATATTTTTAACCGTGTTAAAGTTGTTTATACGGATACCCTCAGTGTGACCTGTATGGCTGTTGACCAAGTATGCCTTGCATTCACTTGTGTGTGTGAAAAGCCGTAGATATTATGTGACTGGGCCGGCACGCAAAGGCAGTGCCTTTAAGGCACGCCCCCCAATATTGTTGTTTGGGTGGAAATCGGGAGAAATTCGGGACAATGGTTGTCCCGGGGGCACTGAAATTCGGGAGTCTCCCAGGAAAATCGGGAGGGCTGGCAAGTATGATTGGGAGACTCAACTGCTCTGTACTTCTCCTTACGTCCGTCTACCACTCCGTACAGCGGCGTTTTAAAAAGTCATACATTTTACTTTTTGAAACCGATACCGATAATTTCCGATATTACATTTTAAAGCATTTATCTCTAATTTGTACAATTTCAGAAGGCGCTTGTTCTAATCTAAGTTGTCTTTAATTTCATGTTATCGTGCCGTGATTTTACCAGTCCGGCCCACTTGGGTGTTGATTTTTCTTCATGTGGCCCGCGATCTAAAATGAGTTTGACACCCCTGATTTAGAGCAAACACACAAACAAGTATCAAACGTCTATGTTTTGGGTTTAATGGCCGTGTTTGTTTTCATGGGAAACATTGATTGACTGCGTCTCTCCCCTGGGTGTCATCCATCACGGTGCCGTGATTGTGTCGTTATTGGCACCCAATTGTAACCCGTCTGATCCGTTAGACTCACTAATAATCACTTACGCCCAAAGGAGTAGCGAGTATAGATCGAATGTTTCTGTTTGACTGTCCATCGGCGCCGGCAATGGATTTTTTAAAGCGAGTCACTTATGCGGACTAATGTTGCGATATAAAAAAAAATGCCACGCGGACGCAACAAGGTCACCCGCGACGGGTGGAAAACGTCGTGTGCGTGATGAGAAGTGACAGTTAGGAAACGCCATAGTCTGGATCTACATATGAATGGCGGGGCTGCCTCCATGCAGGTGGCATGCGATAAGAGCCCTAATCTAGATGAAGGACGGCGGCGCAGGCCTCCCTTATTAGCTCTGCTCAAGCGAAGGCTGCGGGCAGAATGCTAATACCCACATCTTCCCCGTCCTTTTCCTGTCGCGTTTCCAACGGCCCGCTGCCACTCAGCTATAGGCAAGGCGGCGTACAAAGAAGGCCAGGGCACGGTGCCAGGTGCGTAACATCAAAACGAGACGGCCAGTAAGGCGACGAAAGGGTGTGCCGCCATTTGATCGAGCCCGTCCTTGCCACCATGTAACGCACAAGAGAAGCCAGAATACGCCTCAGGGCAAATTGTCATGCATTATGCATGTAGGTTATTCACATAATTATTGATAACGTGCTTCACTTTGGTGATTATTCATACATTAATTATTGCAGCTTCTAACGTGTTAGCATAGATGACAATGTTATTAATGTAAAGACATCTAAAGACTTTTCCTAGAGGCCTGGAAGAATCAAAGATACCCTACTTTTAAACCAATAACAGCTAGCTGTCAGCCCCAGTACCCCAAAGCTGGTTACATTGCATCACTAACAGTCTTCAACACGGTTGTTTGATGCTATTAAAGGCCTACTGAAATGAATTTTTTTAAATTTAAACGGGGATAGCAGATCCATTCTATGTGTCATACTTGATCATTTTGCGATATTGCCATATTTTTGCTGAAAGGATTTAGTAGAGAACATCGACGATAAAGTTCGCAACTTTTGATCGCTGATAAAAAAAGAGCCTTGCCTGTACCGGAAGTAGCGTGACCTCACAGGCTGAAGGGCTCCTCACATTTCCCCATTGTTTACAATGCAGCGAGAGCGATTCGGACCGAGAAAGCGACGATTACCCCATTAATTTGAGCGAGGATGAAAGATTTGTGAATGAGGAACGTAAGAGTGAAGGACTAGAGTGCAGTGCAGGACGTATGTTTTTTCGCTCTGACCGTAACTTAGGTACAAGGGTTCATTGGATTCCACACTTTCTCCTTTTTCTATTGTGGATCACGGATTTGTATTTTAAACCACCTCGGATACTATATCCTCTTGAAAATGAGAGTCGAGAACGCGAAATGGACATTCACAGTGACTTTTATCTCCACGACAATACACCTGTGAAGCTCTTTAGCTACGGAGCTAACGTGATAGCATTGTGCTTAAATGCAGATAGAAACAAAAGAAATAAACCCCTGACTGGAAGGATAGACAGAAAATCAACAATACTATTAAACCATGGACCTGTAAATACACGGTTAATGCTTTCCAGCTTGGCGAAGCTTAACAATGCTGTTGCTAACGACGCCATTGAAGCTAACTTTGCAACGGGACCTCACAGAGCTATGATAAAAACATTAGCGCTCCACCTACGCCAGCCAGCCCTCATCTGCTCATCAACACCTGTGCTCACCTGCGTTCCAGCGATCGACGGAAGGACGAAGGAATTCACCCGATCATCCGTGCGGTCGGCGGCTAGCGTCGGATAGCGCTTCTGCTATCCAAGTCAAAGTCCTCCTGGTTGTGTTGCTGCAGCCGGCCGCTAATACACCGATCCCACCTACAGCTTTCTTCTTTGCAGTCTTCATTGTTCATTAAACAAATTGCAAAAGATTCACCAACACAGATGTCCAGAATACTGTGGAATTTTGAGATGAAAACAGAGCTTTTTTGTATTGGATTCAATGGTGTCCGAATACTTCTGTTTAACTATTGACGTCACACGCGGTCGGCGGCTAGCGTCGGATAGCGCGTCTGTTATCCAAGTCAAAGTCCTCCTGGTTGTGTTGCTGCAGCCGGCCGCTAATACACCGATCCCACCTACAGCTTTCTTCTTTGCAGTCTTCATTGTTCATTAAACAAATTGCAAAAGATTCACTAACACAGATATCCAGAATACTGTGGAATTTTGAGATGAAAACAGAGCTTTTTTGTATTGGATTCAATGGTGTCCGAATACTTCCGTTTAACTATTGACGTCACGCGCATACGTCATCATACATAGACGTTTTCAACCGGAAGTTTAGCGGGAAATTTAAAATTGCACTTTATAAGTTAGTCCGGCCGTATTGGCATGTGTTGCAATGTTAAGATTTCATCATTGATATATAAACTATCAGACTGCGTGGTCGGTAGTAGTGGGTTTCAGTAGGCCTTTAAGACTAGAGATGTCCGATAATGGCTTTTTTGCCGATATCCAATATTCCGATATTGTCCAACTCTTAATTACCGATTCCGATATCAACCGATACCGATATATACAGTCGTGGAATTAACACATTATTATGCCTAATTTTGTTGTGATGCCCCGCTGGATGCATTAAACAATGTAACAAGGTTTTCCAAAATAAATCAACTCAAGTTATGGAAAAAAATGCCAACATGGCACCGCCATATTTATTATCGAAGTCACAAAGTGCATTATGTTTTTTTAACATGCCTCAAAACAGCAGCTTGGAATTTGGGACATGCTCTCCCTGAGAGAGCATGAGGAGGTTGAGGTGGGCGGGGTTGAGGTGGGGGAGGGGGGTTGTAGGGTGTAGCGGGGGTGTATATTGTAGCGTCCCGGAAGAGTTAGTGCTGCAAGGGGTTCTGGGTATTTGTTCTGTTGTGTTTATGTTGTGTTAAGGTGCGGATGTTCTCCCGAAATGTGTTTGTCATTCTTGTTTGGTGTGGGTTCACAGTATGGCGCATATCTGTAACTGTGTTAAAGTTGTTTATACGGCCACCCTCAGTGTGACCTGTATGACTGTTGTGTGTGAAAAGCCGTAGATATTATGTGACTGGGCCGGCACGCAAAGGCAGTGCCTTTAAGGTTTATTGGCGCTCTGTACTTCTCCCTACGTCCGTGTACACAGCGGCGTTTTAAAAAGTCATACATTTTACTTTTTTAACCGGTACCGATTATTTTTAAACCGATACCGATAATTTCCGATATTACATTTTAAAGCATTTATCGGCCGATAATATCGGCAGTCCGATATTATCGGACATCCCTGTTTTTTATTTAAATAATCAAAGCAATCGATGTTCATAATAACTACACAAACTAAAGCGGATTCAAACACATTAAAACATTACCAACAAATAGCAGAGGAAAGTTTTAGTTATCCATTAGATCCAAGAGCTACTAGCTCGATCTTATTAGCATGTAGCATTCTCTTCCTTATCCCACATGAATAAACAAGCTGAAATTACCACATTTGCCCCCTAGTATACGACAGACGCACAGCGTATGGCCAAGAATCGCATTAGAGATAGAGCATTGGAACTGGGACTTCACCTACATGTGGGAAAATATAAGAAACCAAATTAATTGAGGATTGCAACTAATTTAGTGTGTGGACACGTATTGACAACATTGGAGGACAATGATGATCTTATGGTAGTTATCATTAGTTTCTTGTTTTTTGTATTATTTCCCATCCAGCGCTCTTATTTGGCAATCAGGATGATTTTCAGCCCTGTCCTCAGGATCATTTAGATTTTTTTTACGTCTCGCTTCCCACGTGTTTGCTCTCTGTGCACTTCCCAGCTGCACGTCTTTGTCTTCTGTGTTAACTGCAATTTCCCGAATTTCCCAATTTGCCGCTCATCTCTGCATCCCGGGGTCCAGACATACACCAGAACCTTATAAAAGTCAAGGTATTGAGACACATTTTGTATAAAAGACAAGAAAATGAAGCGACCTACAGAGTATAACTAAGAGCTAAGGTACACTAACAGGGCAAGCTAACGTATGTGTGTTTATTTGTGTCACTGAATAATCTTAAACCCGATAATATGTCGAAGTTTTTTCGAACAGGCCTTAAAAAGGTGTGTTTTCTACTACTTAAAACAACAACAAAATATGTACAACTGCCACATCAGTAACTGACTGATGGATAGTTGGGGTGGCTTTATTTTTATTTTCATTTGTTGTATTAAAGCCTGTTTGTTTTTTCCGAAGCCATCCAATGGCTCAGCTTGCTCGGCCAAAGGAAAAACCTTGCAGTTCCAAATTTTTGCTTTGGAACTGCAACTTAAAAAGGGATCATTAGAGCGTCTCTTTTCTCGAAAATCCAAAATTACTGTAATAGCATCATTGAAACACCTTTGCATCATAGGGGACGTTTATATAGCATGTTATTGTTTGTGCAACGTGTTCGGCCGTTTCCATTGTTTCGATAGTTCACGTCTAAGAACTTGACAATGCATCAATGCAAAGCTAAATAATTAATTGGACTTGCATGTAATTAGGAGTTAATTATTCACCACTCACACACCATTGGAGGTGTACATCCTGCAACAATTAAGTCCATTTGACAATTGATTGCTCACGACAAAGAAAGCTGATGAATATTTGATTAAGCATTTCCAATAGGAAGGTCCAGATCAACACATTTTGGCCTCTAATCCGATCCCATTTGTAGTCCCGATCCGATACTTCGACAATAGATTATAGAACTGAAAAAGCTGTATCGCAAGTAACTGAAGTAAACACAATGACACGTTTTTATAAAGCTTATCTTTTTGGCACAATAACTTGGCTCCCATTTAAATAATTTGGGTTTTGCCCTCTAAGCCTTCCTGTTTATAGAGACTTACAATAACAAAAAACAGCAAACAACTATTTTTTAATGACAGGATCAAGAAAAAGATAAATATCGATCAAATCACTGACTACCATACTAGGTATCAATAGAATCAACATCTGGATCACATCCCTACTTTACATTGAAGCTGTAGCGGTTAGTCCTGGTCCTGCTCGATTTGCGTGTTTGATTTTCTTCTAGTCCTCTGGACTGGAAGTAGGGCTGGACCGATAAAACGATATCAATATATATATATATATATATAACGACAGACATGTCATCGATATCAATATAAAATGCGTTCGATGAAACGTTTAATAAATGTATATTTTTTTGGGGTCGGAAGAAACCGGAAAGAATGAAGCATGCTAAGCCTGCAAAACAGGAAGTGGTTAGTGAGCAATGGGATCAATGGTGTAACAGCATCAAATATCATGTTTGGTTGTATCAAAGAGAAAATAAAAGCGAAGAAATTGTGGATAAAACAGGAAAAGTTACCAAGACAGTATGGCAGTCTTTACAAGTTTTTTCCAACGCACCGCTCATGTTTTCTTTTCAGCCCGCGTACGTTCAGGACAAAAACAACTGGTAGGAACTAAAATGCAGGACTGTAAAACGAAAATAGGTAACAAAATACAACAAATGTGCTACTTTAAGACAATAATTTGGTCCAATAATATTTATATAATAATTACTGCATAAGATATATTTATTTCCATACTTAAATAAAAATAACACACCAGTTTAGATGTCCGATCACATAACTTCCTGGCAGTAAACCTGCAAGAAATTGTTCTTCTCAGGTTTATCTATGTTTACATGTTCACCCTTTGCACCTATTGTGTTACACTTGAATTAGGCATTTCGTACAAATTCCTTAATGTTGAATCTTAAGTTAAAGGGGTTATTGTTAAGTGTTTATTGTGATTTTGCAATTTTGTTTACATCAATTGAGTGCTTTCCATGCTTGTGTTGACATTTCCTTTCATTTATACCTTGATAACTGAGGGGATTATAATCAGAAGAAGAATCAATTAAGGTATTTAAATAAACATTTACAAAATATGTCCGCGCAAATTACTCACTTCACAACGTATACGTATATCTGCGGCTTATAGTCTGGCTAATACATGGAACAATTTTTGTTTCTTCTAAAATGTAGTGGGTGTGGCTTATATACCGGTGCGCTCTAAAGTCCGGAAAATACGGTAATCATACCATAAAATTGCATATGTGTTATATATATATATATATATATGTATATATATACATATATATATATATATATATATATATATATATATATATATATATATATATATATATATATATATATATATATATATATATATATATATATATATATATATATATGTGTATATATATATATATATATGTATGTATTTATGTATTTATTTATTTATTCATTTATTTATTGTTATTATATATAAATATTAAAATCAATTATTAATATAAATTATAAAATTACTTAATTTATATTATCATACATCATATACATTTTTTTAAATATAAAATATTAAAAACAATATTTTATTTTAATAAAAGCCAAAATAAATAAATAAAACAACACTCAATAATTTGGAGGGTTTAGGGATATTTTAGCAAGCGGCGTGGCGAAGTTCAGAATCAGGTTTCTTGCGGCAGTTACAGCCGTCAACCACCAGGCAGAACGACTCCAAAACCGACAAAGGCTGTAACTGCCGCAAGAAACCTGATTGCCCTCTCAACGGGGGGTGCTTACAACCATCAGTCGTTTACCAAGCAAAGGTAACACGCAAGGACATTAACACATCCGACACATATGTAGGATTAATTGAGGGAGCATTCAAAACCAGATGGAACAATCACAAAGCCTCTTTCAGAAGCAAAACCTTGCGGAACACTACAGAACTCAGTAAACACATTTGGAATCTCAAAGACAATAATGTTGAATATTCGATAACATGGCAAATTCTTGCATCCAGCACACCTTACAACAGTGGTAATAAAAGATGCAACCTATGCTTAAAAGAGAAACTGTTTATTATATACAGTCCAGACTTGTCATCCCTCAACAAGCCCAGCGAAATTGTATCAGCATGCCGTCACAGAAGGAAACACCTCCTAGGTAACACATGAGCCAATCACCACGCCCCTACGCCTGCCTGTACCCACCCGCTCTGTGCCCTATATAAACCATGGTATGTGAATGCTTCCATTAAAATCTCCTGACGATTGAGGAAACCCTCAAGAAACAGGCCTGTAGAGATGAAATAGTCTTGTGATTTTTTTCCCACACATACATATATATATATATATATATATATATATATATATATATATATATATATATATATATATATATATATATATATATATATATATATATATATATATATTTATTTATTTATTCATTTATTCATTTAATTATTATATATATATTTATATTTATTTATATATATATATATATATATATATATATATAAATAAATACAGTATATATATATATATATATATATATATATATATATATATATATATATATATATATATATATATATATATATATATATATTATATTGTATTTGTGTTATTATTATAATTATTAAAATCAATTATTAATATAAATTATAAAATTACTTAATTCATGTTATTATACATCATATACAATTTTTTAAATATAAAATGTTAAAAACAATATTTTATTTTCATAAAAGCCAAAATAAATAAATAAAACAACACTCAATAATTCGGAGGGATTCGGGATATTTTAGCAAGCTATTCGCCCCCCTAAAAAGGCCTAAGTTAATGTTTTTTTTTATATTAAATATATATTATATTATTGTTATATTACATTCTATATTATATTTGTATATTTTATAGTGAGTGTGTACACAGTATGTGGGGCGGTGATGTTACATTTAGAGTGGGATGGGCCCTTCAGGAGTCTAATAATCAATCAATCAATCAATCAATGTTTATTTATATAGCCCTAAATCACAAGTGTCTCAAAGGGCTGTACAAGCCACAACGACATCCTCGGTACAGAGCCCACATACGGGCAAGGAAAACTCACCCCAGTGGGACGTCAATGTGAATGACTATGAGAAACCTTGGAGAGGACCGCATATGTGGGTAACCCCCCCCCCTCTAGGGGAGACCGAAAGCAATGGATGTCGAGTGGGTCTGACATAATATTGTGAAAGTCCAACACATCAGCGAAAGTCCAGTCCATAGTGGGGCCAGCAGGAACCATCCCGAGTGGAGACGGGTCAGCAGCGTAGAGATGTCCCCATCTGATGGACAGGCTAGCGGTCCACCCCGGGTTTGGAGCAGAGTAGAAAAGAATCAATCAATCAATCAATGTTTTATTATATAGCCCTAAATCACAAGTGTCTCAAAAGAAAAGAAAAGAAACGGCAGATCAACTGGTCTAAAAAGGGAGTCTATTTAAAGGCTAGAGTATACAAATGAGTTTTAAGATGAGACTTAAATGCTTCTACTATAATATAATATATAATATAATATATAATATATATAATATAATAATAACAAATAAGTAACAATACACAGGGCCGAGTAAACCGCCCAGATTCCGGTGCACTATTTTAGAACAGTATTTGCGTTCAATAATCTGTAAATGTGTCTTGACTTCACCGGCTTTGTCTGCACAAGCTGCTGACCTCTCAGTGAAGTCTTTGGTGAATCCACATCATCATTCCTCCTCCTTTGCACCAGCTGAAACCTTAGCCCCTCTCAGGGCTGAGGCATTCTGGGATGTTTCCAGCCTAGCCGCCAGCAAGAGGGTGCGGGGGGGGTGGCGCTCATATTGGGACCGCCGGAGCCAAGGCGGCGATCCAGTTACCCTTCAGTGTGTTGCATTACCCGCACAAAAAGAGCACGTTTGCTCGCGCTAATCAGCGCTAATGCTATTGTCATCGATGGAGTGAAACATCATTCTTGAGAGGCATTCTTCCTCCCTAATTGACTTTTTTAAGCAGTCTGGGCCCACGCGGCGATACCACAGACAGGCCGTGGAAACGCGGCTTGTCGTTTTTTTCCGTTGACGTGATAAGATGGCGCCCACAAGAGAGACAAGTAGCGCCCGCCAAAATGGCAGCGTCTTGGTAAATAATGCAGAAAGCCTCTCTGCCGAGCTCAGAAGGGAGCGTATTGATTTTGTCTTAGATGAGGTCTCTGAAACCTCATTTACTCCTCTTGTCATCATGGCGGAACATCAGTGTCTGACATGCTGAAACCCCCCCCCCCCCCCCCCCCCCCCCCCAACACCCAAGCCGAACCCAACTTGAGTCTGGCGGCCATCTTGGAGGCTGTTGAGGGATGCTAATGTGCGCGAGCATTAGCACCGTCGTCTTCCAGGGCGGCTGTTGACAGAGTGCCGGCGTGATAAGATGCATGGGCTGAGATAGCGCTGCTGCTGACTAACCATTGTGCCGTCTAAATAAAGCCCCGTGTTTAAACACTGATCTGAATCTTATTGGGTTTCAGTGTAAACAAATGGGGACGCACCAGGTGGACCGGCTTCTTAGCAGCAGTGGAATTTGGCCACAAGCAGGGATGGAACAATATAAAAATTCAATATTTACTGTGACTTAAAGGCCTACTGAAACCAACTACTACCGACCACGCAGTCTGATAGTTTATATATTAATGATGAAATCTTAACATTGCAACACATGCCAATACGGCCGGGTTAACTTATAAAGTGCAATTTTTAATTTCCCGCTAAACTTCCAGTTGAAAACGTCTATGTATGATGACGTATGCGCGTGACGTCAATAGTTAAACGGAAGTATTCGGACACCATTGAATCCAATAAAAAAAGCTCTGTTTTCATATCAAAATTCCACAGTGTTCTGGACATCTGTGTTGGTGAATCTTTTGCAATTTGTTTAATGAACAATGGAGACTGCAAAGAAGAAAGCTGTAGGTGGGATCGGCGTATTAGCGGCCGGCTGCAGCAACACAACCAGGAGGACTTTGACTTGGATAGCAGACGCGCTATCCGACTCTAGCCGCCAACCGCACGGATGATCGGGTGAAGTCCTTCGTCCTTCCGTCGATCGCTGGAACGCAGGTGAGCACGGGTGTTGATGAGCAGATGAGGGCTGGCTGGCGTAGGTGGAGCGCTAATGTTTTTATCATAGCTTTGTGAGGTCCCGTTGCTAAGTTAGCTTCAATGGCGTCGTTAGCAACAGCATTGTTAAGCTTCGCCAAGCTGGAAAGCATTAACCGTGTATTTACAGGTCCATGGTTTAATAGTATTGTTGATTTTCTGTCTATCTATCCAGTCAGGGGTTTATTTCTTTTGTTTCTATCTGCATTTAAGCATGATGCTATCACGTTAGCTCCGTAGCTAAAGTGCTTCGCAGATGTATTGTCGTGGAGATAAAAGTCACTGTGAATGTCCATTTCGCGTTCTCGACTCTCATTTTCAAGAGGATATAGTATCCGAGGTGGTTTGAAATACAAATCCGTGATCCACAATAGAAAAAGGAGAGAGTGAGGAATCCAATGAGCCAGCTTGTACCTAAGTTACGGTCAGAGCGAAAAAAGATGCGTCCTGCACTGCACTCTAGTCCTTCACTCTCACGTTCCTCATCCACAAATCTTTCATCCTTGCTCAAATTAATGGGGTAATCGTCGCTTTCTCGGTCCGAATTGCTCTCGCTTGCTGGTGTAAACAATGGGGAAATGTGAGGAGCCTTTCAACTTGTGACGTCACGCTACTTCCGGTACAGGCAATCAATCAATTAATCAATTATATTTTATATAGCGCTTTTCTCTAGTGACTCAAAGCACTTTACATAGTGAAACCCAATATCTAAGTTACATTTAAACCAGTGTGGGTGGCACTGAGAGCAGGTGGGTAAAGTGCCTTGCCCAAGGACACAACGGCAGTGACTAGGATGGCGGAAGCGGGGATCGAACCTGGAACCCTCAAGTTGCTGGCACGGCCGCTCTACCAACCGAGCTATACCGCCGCAAGGCTTTTTTTATCAGCGACCAAAAGTTGCGAACTTTATCGTCAATGTTCTCTACTAAATCCTTTCAGCAAAAATATGGCAATATCGCCAAACGATCAAGTATGACACATAGAATGGATCTGCTATCCCCGTTTAAATAAAAAAAATTCATTTCAGTAGGCCTTTAAAATGATCATTATTATCACAATATTGTTCAAATGTGCTCAAAAGGTATTTATACACACACCGAAATCTTTGTGCATCCTCCATCACAAAGAAGTTTTCACGTGGTTTTATTCTTGTGAAACGCGTTATGCTTTAAGAATCACACTTGAATTTAATTTAATGCATGTTGTGTACTAAAATTCATGGGAAAGAAAGTGTTATTTTAATTTTTTTTGTGCAAAATAACACATTTAACATACTGTAAATCCCGGAATACTTTTTTCCAACGCTTTGAACCCTGCATCTTATAAAACGTTAACGACTAAATTAGAGATTTGTAATGATGTTTTGTATTCCATAGTTTTCATTAAACACAAGCAGAGACACTGAAAAGGTGTGTTATTGTTTGTGCTATGGCGCCCTCTTTTAGACGAGTTTGCTCAATTCAGGAGTTGCGGATTAAAAAAGTACTCCCTGTTTTAATGCCTTAAACCGGAAGTAAAACTGTCCTTAGCATTTTTGCTCGCAAACTTAAAGCAAAACGCCAGGAGACAGCTCTTCTCTCAAAATACCGTAAATTCCAGACTATAAGCCACTATTTTTTTACCTACGCTTTGGACCCTGTGGCTTATAAAACTGTGCGGCTAATTTGCATATTTTTCTGCGCTGAGGCCATAAAAAAAAAGCTTGCCAAAAAAACAACACCAAGCAAATATGCTGTTTGTGCTATTGCACCATCTTTTGAAGGAATTTGCTCACTACAGTGTCCTTCTACTAGTGTTTTTTTTTCAACCACAGTACCGATTAGTCTTCTCGCTGTCGATAGCGTTTCTACTCGTATAAATCCGTCATTTATCACTTCAAGCAATGTTTGCAAGTGTTACAATATAACTAAACAATTCTAACTTACTAAGCCGCCCCATGTGTGATGTCTGTCGGAGTGTTTTAATGCATATTTGTACGTGCTGCCATGATGTAATAAAGTTAGCGTTATTATCATTAACTTATATGCTAAGACATTTACGAGTGTCTGTTGGTATTATGTACTTACAATAGCATTATTTTTGTATTGTTCTAGTTTTGCAAATTCTTCAAAACACCACCGTGGAGTTAATGAATCTGTTTAGCTGATTGGAGAACTAGCTAGTGGGTCCATGACGATGACTTCTGTTTTGTTTGATCAGCTGTTTTACTGCCGCGTTACAGACACCATTTGGAATTAATCAAGGTATGTAAATAAACATTTACAAAATCGTTCCGTGTAAATAACTCAATTCACAATGTATATATCTGCGGTTTATAATCTGGCTAATACATAGAAAATATTTTTTTTCGAAAATGTACTGGGTGTGGCTTATATACTGGTGCGCTGTATTGTCCGGTAAATACGGTAATTACACCATAAAAATTGCATATGTCTTTTAACGACCCCAGCACTTAACACTGTGCCACAAGGAACAATTGGCTTTTGAACAGGGTTCATGGATAGAGAAGTGTGCGTGTTGAAGCAAATTTCTCCATAAGAATAAAAGTAACCATGAATAATGAGTTCCAGCCTCGACAAAAGTCCATATTTTTAGTAAAAGTTTGGACAATTCGAACACAATATAAAGTGCTATACAGTACTGTATATTAAAGAAACATAACACGGGGGTGATGGATCAACTTTCTATTCAATAACAAAGCCAAAACAACAACTACTTGAACTGTCCTCATTCATAGCCGCCCTGCCAACACGCACACACACTGTCACTAACCCTGTGGTGCAACCAGAGTTTGAAATCAGAAAACTCTTTAACGGTCGCTACCATGATTAGGAAAACATATTTATTTTGACTCCTATTGAGCTAGTTAAAATAGAAAAATGCAATAAAAGGCTAAACAACACTTAAAGGGCATAAAAGTACAGTAGCTAACAGTAGCACTGCTCAGTCAGCACACTATCCATCCACTCTGAATATCTATCAGAGTGGATGGATACTGACACAAGGTCCGGACACCGAAGCGTATTCTTATATTGTCTGTGGTTCATAAATCGAAAAGTGTATACAGTGTGGTGTTTGTAAATCAAATTTCCACTGTACAGGGTTAGCAATACATTTACGGTAAAATTTCAGACGGAGCGCTCTGTAATTCATTTAATTAACATTTTACATGCAACATGACCCGCCACATCACGTATCGCGGAGCCCTACGCACAGCGCGTAACCTGCGTAGGGGTAGTGGCAGAATCGGGAAATACATTAATATCGCTTGTCTTCGTGTTAGCATTTAAACTAGCTAGCGAGCCATTAACATGCTAGCTTGCTTTTCTCGCGGAAAGGGTCAGTGAGTTTATCGAAGTGTGTTCATCACCTACGGTTTTATGTTCATTTTAATTTAAAATGATGATACTAAACGTTTTTCCTTAATACTGTTAATTGATAAAAATATCCCTAGCCACAAGTATCAAAGATTAAAATGCTAAAATATTAATAGCGTTACAGACATACAAATGTTTCACCTAACAGTTTAGCATCGTTATTAATAAGCGCAACAATACGTATAAACTTACCTTTGTACAATTACGATCGGATATACTTTGTGAACCAGACGCAAAGTTACTTCGCTTACCCTCACTAGTAAGTACGGTGTACAGGTAGGTGTAGGTTCGAAGCTGTTCCTTCTATTTGACAAGTAAGCCTATTTTTTAAATTGTGATTAATGTATTTCAGTTGCTTATTATTGATCAAATATTCGTCGCATTGAATTCCACCGGCATATATTTTGTACTACCTCATACACTCAGTTAGCAGTTAGCATTTTAACCATTTGGTCTGTTGAGGACGTGGCTTATGGCTGTAAAATGAAAATAAAGGTAAACAAAGTTAATGAAACTACACATTCCTTTTGTTTTATAGTCGACCCCCCCACACGTGTCACATGACGGCGTCCTCTTCAAACAAACCCACACCTTCTCACTCCTCTCTGAGCCACAGGGCAGTGATTTCCGTGTATACATAAATGGCAGTCGGGATTCTTTTTGATTAAACGGGCCAGGAATTATGCACGAAGACGCCATTCTATGTAATTAAACTAATTAAAGAGCATCATTAATAAAATATCAGCCGTGCCAGCTGTTTACAGTGCGCGCCAGGGGCCCGGGGACGCGCGGAGACGGGATGGGGAGCGACATTGTGTTTTTTAATATGTGCTTTTAAGGGGACCCCGTGGCGAAGGTTCTCTCCGGGGACACGGGCCCCCTCAGACAAAACAACAAGTAATATCAACAACAAAACTTGAAAACGACAACACACAGTAAAGAAGCCAAGTCTGTTTGTCTTCACGTAAATGTACACACATTATTAGTCCACGTTGTTTCTCATTAATTTAGGTACACCATCACGAGCCAATAAACTTATTTTGCAGATTCCGATAAAAAAGCAGAACAGGTATTGTTTTTATTCAAACATTTTTTAAATAATGGATCACTCTTGAAAGTTGTACCCGTATGCAGGGAATATCTATCCTCGGGTGTGTATATTCGGCATTAAACTTTTGTTTTAAAATAACTATGGTAATATTCAAAATATTTCAGTAATAATTGTATTTACATTGATGAGCACTTATTTGGTGTATTCACTATGCCAACATATGTTGATGACAAAAATTAAGTATTTACTGTATATCTACAAATTACATTAAGATTACTATACTCCTCCAATATAATAAGTAAGTACAGTACGTACAATTTAGCAACGGTTTTCAATGGTGTCATATTTTGATACTTTTGTCTGTTCATAAATGTTAGTTTAATAATAAAATATGTTTTTTTAATTTAACTTTCAACCCTAAGCTGATCATGATAATTATGCTGTCCAATTAAATCTTCATTTTTGACACTTCTGAGTCTTATTTGCAAGTATGCATTGATTATTTTTTTTTAGGTGTGTTGCCGTAATCAAGAAGTAGTCTTTGCCATTAGGTTAAATGTGCCAGTCGTGTCTTCTGTTGAGTCCTACAAAGTGTTTATCCTGTAAGTATTGCACTTATTACAAACCAGCTGCTTGATTGTAACGCACTTCTTAGTTAGACTTAGACTAGACTTAGACTTCCTTTTATTGTCATTCAAATTTGAACTTTACAGTACAGATAAGAACGGAATTTTGTTGCATTAGCTTGTTGTAGTGTAGGATAAAAGAGCAATAATGTGCAGATATAAATAAATACATTACTGTACGAATAAATATATTGCACTTTTGCATAGGCATCCACATTTATGGATGTATGTTATATTGTCTTTATATTCCAGTGTGTTAGTCCCGTTTTTGGGGGGGAATTAAAGGGATTATTATGATGCGTTCAAGAGTTTTATGGCCTGAGGGAAGAAGCTGTTACAGAACTTGGAGGTTCTGCTACGGAGGCTGTGGAACCTCTTTCTAGAGTCCAGCAGTGAAAACAGTCCTTGGTGGGGGTGGGAGGAGTCTCTGCAGATTTTCTGAGCCCTGGTCAGGCAGCGACCAGGGCTCAGTTGTAGTTTTCACTACAAAATTTGGAGGTGTATAAATCGCCATGTAATATCGCTAATGCTAATCCGTAGCATGTTAATGGCATATTCAATATTCTGTCAATTTAACAATTGATTTGTGGCTAATGAATAATATATATATATATATATATATATATATATATATATATATATATATATATATATATATATATATATATATATATATATATATATATATATATATATATATATATATATAATTTGTGTCTATATACATATATATGATTTATTAGCCATAAATCAAATATGTTCATAGGGCATTAAAAAAATCTGTTGCAATACATCTGTTGAAATACGTCAGTCTAAATACGTTTTTCAACATTACGAGGGCCCTCTAGACACAACATAACGCCCTTCAGTCACCTTTAAAATATTTTAATCCAGTATAGTAATGCTGGATGAGGCTGAGCCAATCAGTGGCTACAGTACTGAACAGCTCGCTCTGATTGGTTTTGTCTCCTGTAGTGGCAAATACTACAATTAGAATAATATTTTTTAAGTTCATTTAGCCATTTTTACAAAATGTTGTAGAATCCGCTTGACAAGAATCTCTAATGTGTTGAAGCCGCCGTCTTTGACACACAATATTCTTTATCGATACCGGTATTCATAGGTACCCTTATTGGTACTTTATGTATTTTGTGTCAATCAAATTGTGAAGAAATGCATTTTTCTTAGTATTTTTATCAGCACAAGACGTTGTGCACCAGCAACATCATGATGTAACATCTCTCAGCAGGGAAGTATTTTACCAACACCTGCTTTTTAAGTTTTAAACAAGTCAACTATGTTTGCTAATGCAGTTGTTGCGTCATCATCTTGTAAAGACCGCACTGATTCATCATTGTGTTTCTATTCATTACAATTATCCTGCCATCCATTTTCTCCTTATAATAACATTTAAATAATAGTAATATAATACAAAATGCAAATGTAATGTATTCATGTTTGTTCACAGACCTTTAATATGATATATCATATCAAATATATAATATAGATAAATACAATCAATTAGCATGTTAGGTTGGTATGCATTTTGTAATAATGGTAATTGTTAGTCATGTTTATGTTACGTATTTAAGTGATGGACCGGAAGCCATATTGAGTGTTGACAGCTACCAATTTATAAATAAAAAGACCCGGTGATTATTTATGCTTTTTTGAGTGGATTAGTATTGGCCTATGGATTACTGGATTGCTTAGAGGACAGTCGGGTTGATGAAGAGCGCCAATAGCGGCGGTCGCAAGTTAAGTGGCGTTCACTTCAAACGTATTAGCATGTGTGACTTTGAGGGACATTTGAGGGGGAATCAATTTTGTGTGTTCCAAACTGTGTGCGGTGTTGCTTCCTTATTTGTCATTATTCCAAGCTGATTAGACATCTATACCCGTGCGTAGTAGCAGCACTTGAACTGAATGTGACAGTGTGTAAGAATGACGACGGTCAGCTGGATAAAATAAATCTTCCTGGACTGACCCAAATGGGAACCGGTACCAAAAATATGGTACACGGTAGGGTTGTACGGCATACCGGTATTAGTATAGTACCGCTATACTAATGAATCCTATTTGGTTCTATAACGCCTCTAAAAAGTACCGGTCCGCATCACATCTTCTTTATTTTAAAAAAAAATTATATTATGTTTATAAACTCAGAAAATACATCCCTGGACACATGAGGACTTTGAATATGACCAATGTATGATCCTGTAACTACTTGGTATCGGATTGATACCCAAATTTATGGTATCATCCAAAACTAATGTAAAGTATCAAACAACAGAAGAATAGGTGATTTTTACATTTTAACAGAAGTGTAGATAGAACATGTTAAAAGAGAAAGTAAGCAGATATTAACAGTAAATGAACAAGTATGTTAATAATTAATTTTCTACCACTTGCCCTTAATAATTTTGACAAAATAATAGAATGGAAAATTACACAATATGTTACTGCATATGTCAGCTGACTAATTAGAAGCCTTTGTTTGCTTACTTACTACTAAGAGACAATTGTCTTGTATGTTCACTATTTTATTTAAGGACAAACTCGCAATAAGAAACATATGTTTAATGTACCCTAAGATTTTTTGTTAAAATAAAGCCAATAATGCAATTTTTTGTGGTCCCCATTATTTAGAAAAGTATCGAAAAGTACCGAAAAGTATCAAAATACATTTTGGCACCGGTACCAGTACCAAAATATTGGTATCGGAACAACACTATTCCAATATATGAGTCTTGAAAACGTTCATTAATTGTCTAATGTTTTATCACAATGTATTGATAAATTGCATACCGTTTAGTTCCTACTTTCACCACAACAAGACATATTGCTGTACAAAATATTGTCCTGCTTTGATTTCTTAGACCATTTATTTGTCGTCCTTTATACAGGCTTAGCAGTTTTTGACTTCTGCCTTAATTCAAGAAGAGGTGAATAAAACAGTGAGTGATCAGAGAGTCCATAAGACAAGAGCGATAGGAGTCCTTTATAACTGTGTAGCAGTGGTCCAATGTGTTTGCTTCCCTGGTGGGACATCGGAGTAATTTTGGTACCGGTACCAAAATATTGGTATCGGGACAACACTAGTACACGTTATACATCCCTAAATATGAATGCAAAAAAAAAAGTACATTGGGTCAAGGTTTACTAATATGCTGAGAAAAATAAACCAGCGTTGCTCTTTTTGTCCAACATGTGTTGAGTGCTGTCAGTGGCAATGAGACACTGATACATGAGGCATGACCCCACTGGTGGTGGACATGCTGATAAAGGAGCAATGGACGCGGTGAAATAGAGCCCCAATTAATAATGCATTCGTGTCCGACTGTCTGGCCCCAAGGACGGAAGTGGCTGAGGTCACGCGTCCTTCTCAAGTGGTCCCCGACACCCCCCGTCCTTACGCGATCCGACTCGTGTTGCAGCTGTGGGAAAATGATGTGGCTCATAGTTATGATGGCTGACGTGTCCGCGCGCACGCTGCAGCTGCGTGTTGACGGATGGCGGCGGAGGTGACCTCTCTTAAGAGCGGTCACTAGCGAGGGCCCGGCAGTGACCTTTGGCCACTTAGCCACATTAATCACCGGCCTCCCCTCCTCGCCGTTATCAGCCTCGCTGAAAGCTACTGTCCAGCCTTGCAGCCTTCAACCGCCCCCAACCCCTCGTCTCCTCTCGGAGCATTCATAAGGCTCTCATCAGGCCTCAGACGGCAGGTATCACTCCATCACTACACGTTTATCAGGGCCGCCTCTTATCAGCCAGAAAAGGGGGGCTCCAATGTGGAAATAGGATCCCTGCCGCTGATAAGGTCGGCGTGGATTATACTGGGCTTTCCTCCATCAGATAGCCAGGCAGGAATGGGTTACAGGCCGGAACATTCTGCCATTGTTTTTAGGGGCATCGCTGATTGAGAAAATGCAACAAAAAAAGGAGGGGTTGAGGGAAAGGGTAAGAATGTGCATTTTTTGGTGAAATAAAGATGAAAAATGAAATGGACTTTTTTGGGGGAATTTTGCCCATTGTTCACAATCATTATGGAAGACATGACGACGGATGTATGTTTTTCTTAATGCATTTTAAATATTAAATAAACATAAACAAAAGTCCGCTTGCACCGGAGCCAATGGGAGCTCCACTATTGTTGTCACGGTTGAGTCGCATGTTTATGCGTGGGTCGTTCTCCCGGGATGCAGACGGAACTCCGGACGAAGCGTGCAGGGAAGAAAATGATTTATTGTCCATAAATCATGCAAAAAAAACTAAAGTACGGAAAAGCATTCCGATAGCATGGCGAAACTTAGCACCTGAACTAGAATTAAGAAACATAGAAGTACTCAACGTAACGTGTTGCCGAAGCAAATAAGGAAGCCAGACCGAGTGTGGCGAACAGTGGGAATAAGTAACTCTTTGATTAGTGCCCGGCAGCAGGTGAGCGTGCCGAACACTAATCAGAGGCAGGTGAAACCAGTTTGCAACCAAAGCACAAACCCAGGGGTGCTCAAGACAGGAACTGAGGGAGTCCAAAACTAAACAGAACATGACCCGGGCAACGGATCATGACAATTGTGCCCATAAACCCCAATAAGTAATCATTCAAAAACAGCCAACAATACTCCATTTACATTCCGTGACTTGAATATTAACCAAGTATTAGTGATATTGTTATTATCAGCGCTAATGCAGACAAACTATTTATAGCGTGTGTGCCTATGTTTACATCATCGAGTGATTTGCTCCTTCCTCGCTTCCTTGCTCCCTGTAAGTTTATTCTAGATCATAAATCATGCCTCTCACTTGGACAGAAGAAGTCTGAGTAGGTATTCCGACAAGTTGGTACACTTTGACAGCCATTTTGGACCTGGAACTGGCCCGAACGACAGGGAAAGACTATTGTTTCCCCACCCTGTTTCTTCGTAAGGATTATGCGACATTCTTCATCTAAATGGGAATATATGAACATCCCAGCAGTTGGCATCCGAATGACAGCAGACATTGCACAGCAAGTGATGTTTGGCTCGTTTGGCCTGTTTGGCTCTCATCAAGTCTGCAGTGAATAATAATCAGTGATGAGGGAAAAAAAAGAAGCAAATGTTGTGATGTGCTTTTTAAATTAATCAAACAATCAATCAATCAATGTTTAGTTATATAGCCCTAAATCACAAGTGTCTCAAAGGGCTGCACAAGCCACAACAACATCCTCAGTACAGAGCCCACATAAGGGCAAGGAAAACTCACCCCAGTGGGACGTCGATGAGAAACCTTGGAGAGGACCGCATATGTGGGTAATTAGGCCACCCCCCCCCCCCTCTAAGGGACAGCCGGGTGCACCGCATATGCTTAAAATTATCAAAATACGTAAATAATAAACGTTATTATAAATTTGCCCGTTATTACATTACATATATACTTACATCATGTCTATGAAAACCTTAATGAGGGTGTTTGAATGTTTTTTTTAAGGGTTTTATAGGCAGAATAGAGCGACTCACATAGGCTCCATTGTAAGCGGACTTTTGATCGCATTTATTTAATGAGAACGACAGACAAAATTCCCAAATAATTTGCGGTTCCCCTAATATATGCATATTTAGGGGTGCACAAAAAATGTATTCACATCTGAATCGAGATTCCTAATAATCATGATTGTAAATTGATTCCTAATAATAAAACATCGATTAAAAAAAAAAGTATTTTATACATATATATATATATATATATATATATATATATATATATATATATATATATATATATATATATATATATATATATATATATATATATATATATATATATATATATATATATATATTAGGGCTGCAACTAACGATTAATTTGATAATCGGTTAATCTGTCGATTATTGCTTCGATTAATCATCAGATAAAAGAGACAAACTACATTTCTATCCTTTTCAGTATTTTATTGAAAAGAAAAAAAAACAGCACACTGGCACCATACTTATTTTGATTATTGTTTCTCAGCTGTTTGTAAATGTTGCAGTTTATAAATAAAGGTTTATTTGAAAAAAAAAAGAAAAAAATAAATAATTAAAAAATAGCCTCTGCGCATGTGCATAGCATAGATCCAACGAATCGATGACTAAATTAATCGACAACTATTTTTATAATCGATTTTAATCGATTTAATCGATTAGTTGTTGCAGCCCTAATATATATATATATATATATATATATATATATATATATATATATATATATATATATATATATATATATATATATATATATATATATATATATATATATATATATATATATATATGTATATATATATATATATATATATATATATATATAATTTATTATATGTTAAATACTATTCTATCTGCTAATATATTTTGTATTTATTTAGTAGTTAAGTAGTATAAGTACTATTAATTAATCATTATTACAGTTTTATTGCATGTTTACCACCATGTTTGTAGTGTTTGTTTGTTTTTTTTGGGGCGGGGGGGGGAGTTTTCTTCATGTTTTTAGAACTCCGACAAGAAAATTATATAAGAAAATACATTACTATCAAAACACAATTTGCTTCTGTGTTCCCACGCAGTTGCAGAGAAAATGCAACCAAATACACACCCACACACACACACACACTTTATGTAATGTATGCAGTCACTAGTGCTTGTCTCCTCAGCATGTGTTCTCACTAAATTAGGCCATTCCTAATTAGGACCTCACACAACCTGAGCTGTTTCTTCAAAGGCTGAGTCTTGCGCGCTAATCTGAGGCATCGCTTCATTATGAATTCTTCAAAAGTCCCCACCCGGCTGTCAAGCAGGCTTGTTGAGTGGGCTGTTATTAGCGGGCTTGCTACATCATGTGCATTGTTCTCTCTCTCTCTCTCACACACGCACACACACACACACACACACACACACACACACACACTGAGACCGGGGTGAACATGGCGACCCGCGATGAGTTGCTCGCCCTCAGGTGTTGACTCGACACATGCTTTTGCAAAGCGGTACTGACACCATCGGTGGAGTTAGTGCACACCCGTAGATGGCTGGTTGGAGATACCAACGCTCGTCTTTTCTTATCAGATGCAGTGCTGGCGGAACTATCAAAACAAGGTAAAATGACATGAGGTCCAATAAGTACACCTCTATTGTGATTGTGCGTTGTCAACACAGCTTGAAAGGAACTCACTGACACACTTATGACAATAAACAAGCACGGCTGCATGTTACAATACGGGCCCTTACAACTACGTGTTTACTATACTGTGCTTTTATAGTAGTGTCTGTGTATTCTAAACAACGCCTTTCATTGGGAATAAAGGACATAGAAATATTCTGTTCCAGGACCAAGCTGTGGCCACCATAGCACATTTTGTTCAAGTCATGTTCTTAACTGTCATGCACACTAAAACAAATGCTGGGTTATTTTTGATAACCCAATTTATGAGTTGCTAGTGTTGGGTTACATTTTGGAGTTATTTTTATGAAGAGCAATCCACAGAACTTTCCTCCAGAGGGTCTTATCTTGGTCCATGTGATGTCAGATGAAACAAAAATTTAACTGTTTGGCCACAATAATCAAGCAATGTGTTTGCAGGAGAAAAGGTGAGGCCTTTAATCCCAAGAACACCATTCCTACCGTCAAGTATGGTGGTGGTAGAATTATGCTCTGGGCCTGTTTTGCTGCCAATGGAACTGGTGCTTTACAGAGAGTAAATGGGACAATGAAAAAGGAGGATTACCTTCAAATTCTTCAGGACAACCTAAAATCATCAGCCCGGAGGTTGGGTTTTGGGCGCAGTTGGGTGTTCCAACAGGACAATGACCCCAAACACACGTCAAAAGAGGTAAAGGAATGGCTAAATCAGGCTAGAATTAAGGTTTTAGAATGGCCTTCCCAAAGTCCTGACTTAAACGTGTGGACAATGCTGAAGAAACAAGTCCATGTCAGAAAACCAACACATTTAGCTGAACTGCACCAATTTTGTCAAGAGGAGTGGTCAAACAGTCAACCAGAAGCTTGCCAGAAGCTTGTGGATGGCTACCAAAAGCGCCTTATTGCAGTGGAACTTGCCAAGGGACATGTAACCAAATATTAACATTGCTGTATGTATACTTTTGAGCCAGCAGATTTGGTCACATTTTCAGTAGACCCATAATAAATTCATAAAAGAACCAAACTTCATGAATGTTTTTTGTGACCAACAAGAATGTGCTCCAATCACTCTATCACAAAAAAATCCGAGTTGTAGAAGTTATTTGAAACTCAAAACGTTCTTTACAAGTGTATGTAAACTTTTGACCACGACTGTACACACACACACACACACACACACACATATATATATATATATATATATATATATATATATATATATATATATATATATATATATATATATATAATTCAACGAGTAACGCATTTTTGGGTAAAAGGCTTTTTTTTTTTTAAATTAAAAAGTTACTTTTTAAAAAAAAAAAAAAGCCTTTTACCCAAAAATGCGTTACTCGTTGAATTATATATATATATATATATATATATATATATATATATATATATATATATATATATATATATATATATATATATATATATATATATATATATATATATATATATATATATATATATATATATATATATGTATATAATTCAACGAGTAACGCATTTTTGGGTAAAAGGCTTTTTTTTTTTTAAATTAAAAAGTTACTTTTTTTTTTAGGGGAATTTTATTATGGATTAATCTCATTAACATTATTTATAATCACCCAACATTGAGTTCGCATAACTTAACTCTTGGGTTAAATAATTCAACCCAATAGTTTGGTTGGGAATAACCCAACATTAAGTTATCGTAACTCAACTTTTTGGTTAGATAATTCAATGCAAAAGTTGGATGGAAAAAATTTACCCAAAATGTTGAGTTAGAATAACTCAAATAAGGGGTATGTCCTTTTCTGAACCAGCAGTCGGGTTAACATTGGGTTGTTTTTTAATCCAACATTTTTTATTGTGTGTCAAGTGTGAAATACATCCATCCATCCATTTTCTACCGCTTGTCCCTTTTGGGGTGGCGGGGGGTGCTGGAGCCTATCTCAGCTGCATTCTACGTTTAAAAAAATACTCTAATCTTAACTTAAATGACATATATAGACAATTTGGAGTAGTCAGTAGTTGCCTTACAAGCAAAAGAATGGATCAGTCAATCAATCACAATTTATTTTTATAGCCCTTAATCACAAGTGTCTCAAACCACGACGACATCACCTGATCTGAACCCACATCTGGGCAAGCAAAAACTAAAAAAAAAACTAAAAACCTGGGCAAATTAAACAATGGACCAGTCCAGCTATCTTAAAGAGAAGCGGTGATGATTTTAATTTAAAACAATTCCTTGTGTTCTAGATCAAGGAAGGCCAAATCGTTTCCAGGGAGGGCTGCCCACTGAAAAATCAAAAACATGCCGGGGCCATTTTGATATTTATTTATTTTCAAAACCAATAATGTTTATATTTTCTTTACCTTTCGGGCTCCCCCCATGTTTGGACCCGTAACTCACGAAAATCAAATATTAAAATATTTTTTAACGCTTAAATCTCTAAATCAAATCTCTGTCAAGCTAATGTTTTAAGCCCTTTCTGTTAAAGAAAACCCTGTTGTTGTTTTTCGGCAAACACAACATATGCAATACCCACCCCCCCAAAAAAAAAAAAAAAAAATAATAATAATACAAATAAAAAAAATAATTCAAATATAATATTAGATGTGAAGTAATTGGAGCCTTAAATAGTTCAATAATTCATAACAACATTGATTTAAACTTTTTAATCTATGTTTTTTGAGCAATGACAGTTTAAAAACAATCTCTCTAAAATTGTCAGAGATCCAAAAGAGCCCCACTTATAAAAGTGTTAAAAGATAAGTCATACATTATTATTTTAATTTTTATTTTTTTTACTTTCAACCTTTAAGTCTCTAGATCAAATTCAGATCTATTTGTCGATTATAAGTCTTATTATGTTTTTTATTTGTTTTATGCCATTTTTGTCAAATAGCATTTATTTTTTATGGCAAACACACAAAAGATCCAATATTTCCAAAAAAAAATGTTTCAAAGTAAAATATTTGATGACGTGAAGTAATTGGAGCTTTGAACAGGTCAATAATTCATAACAACATTGGTTTTGATGTATTATTATTTTTTGAGCAATGACAGTTTTAAAGAACCAGCTTGCATGGCAGCTTTGTGTTATTAGAGTCCACATTGCAACTGGTTCTTGTTACATTTCATCTGTTTGGTCTTTTATGCCAATTTTTGACAAGTTTTTTTTTTTTGTAATAGTAATTTTAGAACGTGCAACGGGCCGTTCAAAAATTAGCTGCGGGGCGCAAATGTCTCCCCGGGCCACACTTTGGACACCTCTGGTCGTATAGGATATACTCTGGTTTGTATTTTGCGCAAATGTTATTTTAGTCACTTTTATAACCCGTTTTTTGACTCTGTCTGAAAGAAGTTGCATTTTGCAGGTGTTCCCAAATTGCAAATGAAACCACACCCCACCCACTCCCAAAGTATAATTGTTTTTATCTTTTGAAAATGCACACGGTTTAAATATATATCTTGAAGCCATGGTCGAAAACAAACTTCATGAACATTATATAGATTCACTCGGTCACAACAATAGGTACACCTGCACAGCATTTACTGTATGTCACTGCATGTCAGAAGTCAGTGTTATTGTGCGCATGCCAAGGATAGACAAAAATAATACTTTTTCCTATCCTTACTCTTTATGGTCTGAAGCAAAGGGGGGAGGAGCTAAAGCTTGACTTAATGTCTAATTACGATAATAAGTGACAAGGCATATGGCGAAGTTGCTTTGAATGTGATTCTGCCTAATTCAGGCAATTGTCTGTCTGCATTTCATAATTTTGCCAGTTTTTCATGTGTTACGAAAAAATGTAGGCTAATTTAAAATTGTACTCACTCTGGGGCACGTCTACATGTATCTATTTCATCAGATCAGATTAAAACAAAGTCCCTCGAAATACAGATTTTGCCAATGGTTTCGACTTAGCCAGCATAGCTAAAATATACCCTTTTTTTTTTTGCAATTTACTGGTTATTTCATATATTAACTTTTTTTTTTTTTTTTTTTCATTTTTAGGGTTGTCTTACGTTGGGGTTTGTACAGTAGTTCTGCTGGAGACCACGATTGACGTCTATCATGTTCCCAATAGTCCGTGTTCCTTTCCAACACTAAATCAGATCTCCTAATGGTCAACACGACATGAGCTGCTCAGTCCGCCATGTTTCTTTATTTAGCGGTAGTAAAGTGTACACGTGTACAGAGCTAACCTTTTAAAACGGCGTTGACCACGCAGCTATTTGGCAATGACACCCGAGCGCAAGAATAGCGCCCGCCTGGTGCGGGTGTGTACACGCAGACGGCTCAACGAATTTTAATTGCTCCTCTGAATAGCTTTAGCGGTGATACCCAAGTATGTGAGGACATTTTTGAAACACGCACGGAGCAAGACATACCTCTCCTCGCATTAATATAGCATGCATCCCGAATGCTATCACATATCTAGCACGGATGAGTCGCAAAACTAGTTTGCTGCAGAATGATAGCGGCAAAACATTAACGATTCCTTAGATTTACTTGTGTGACTTTTTATAGGTTTTGTTTCTTATAGGCTGCAAGATTATGGACAAAATAATCGCAATTATTCATTATGTTAGGTAAAACAGTGTTGGGAGGCTAATGTCATCATGTAATTTTTAATGAAAAGGCTAAATAAATGCTATTTATATATTTAAAAGACTAATATTTGTGTTTCTGTCTGTTACCACCGTATTGACGATTTTAGAAGAAAAACATATATTTCCATATATTAGCCGCACCAGACTCTAAGCCGCAAATATATACAGTACATTGTGAAATTAGTTATTTACAAGGAAATATTTTGTAAATGTTTATTTACATACCTTAATTGTTTCCAAACGCTGCCTGTAAAACGGCTGATCAAACAAAACAGAAGCCATAGTCATGGACCCACAAGCTGCGGATGCCAGCTCTCCAATCAGCTAAACAGTCCACGGTGACATCTTGGTGAATTTACAAAACTAAAACGATACAAAAAGAATGGCATATTAGCATATTAGCTCATGCTAATGACTGGCCTAATTACATTACGATAGCACGAACAAAACGGCATGAAAACACTCCTACAGATATCACACATGGGACGGTTTGGTAAGTAAGAATTTATTTCAGTTATATTGTAAATATTCTGCTGGATCTTCTCTCTATTTTATGCTGCCCTTTTTTTTTTTGCTGCAGCTGTTACATATACTGTAATATTGTACATGGTAATTGGGATTTGTTATATATTGTATATATTATATACAAATATAATATAATATATCAGTATATTTGATATACTGTATATGTAATATGTAAATATTACATATATTTTATATTGCTACTATGGTAAATTGTTTGTCTACTTTATACCTGCATTATCCTTTCCATCCTTACCCTTTCCATCCTTTGTAACTAAGCTACTGCGTGGAAAAATTTCCCTTGTGGATCAATAACCTTTGTTAAGTCTAAGTCTAAGTCTAAAACTTACAAACATTGTGTGGAGTAATAAATAACGAAACATACGCATAGGAACGCTACGGACGAATAAAAGACGTGACGACACTTGTACTTCCGGTTGAAAGGTCTAAACGGAAGAAAATACTGTTGACATTTCCTAAACAGCACATGCACTGAGCGAACTCGTCCAATTGATGGCGCTGTAGCACAAACAATAACACACATTTTCAGTGTCTTTGCATGTGTTTTACAAAAACTATTTGCATCATGGCCGTCAGGGAAAAACAATCCATAAATAAATTAGCAGCACCTTTTTATTACGCAGGGTACAGAGCGTAGGAAAAAAGTGGCGGCTTACAGTTTGGAATGAATGGTAGTATTAATATATATATTTTTTTCTCATTACATTTTGTCTTTAGCTTTATCTATTTATTTTTAGGCGGTGGGCATAAAAACAGCTACGCTCAACAGGTGACCCGCGCATCATCCACTGGACACCCCCGCTCGACCTCACCGTACATTTGATCGTTTGTCGTGTGAAACATGTACATCAAATGGGAATATTGAACAACAAATCAATTATTGACGTGACAAACTTACCATCCAAAACATACCCCGTTTGTTGTCAAGAAAATAGTGCAACCATCGAGGCACATTCAATCCCTTCATTAAGCAGAGGTAACACAATTAGGTGAAAATATGCAAAAGAGCTGGCGTCAAAATGCGCTGCTAACTGCTAAAGCTAAAAAAAAAACAGCTCCGTTTAAACCCTCGATGACGTCATACGTCACTAGGCAACAGGCCCCACCTTTTAAAAGAACATACACACGCACACTGTGCTCTATATGAAACGTATTTTCAACTACTTTCCCAAGTAATTAATTACATTTATTTAAGAGTATTTCCATTAGTAATTAATTACTCTTTTGGTAAAGTAACGAGTGACGATAATTAATCACTTTTTAAAAGTAATTTTAAAAATACGGCAACACACGGGTAGTCTATACACCACTGCCATCTAATGCCTTAGAATTGCAACTGCATGCAAAGTCTACTAAATATACCACAGTGCAGTACTTGCAAATGAGACACAGAAGTGTAAGACAACAAGATAACAACCGGACAGCACAGCTCGGGGTTAAATGTTCCATTAAAACGTGCTGTGGATCAATTCCCGGGTACCGAGGACTGTTACCGTAACAATTCAAATGCGAAAGGTATCCGACCCTGTTTGTGTCTACTTTCAGATGCAAACTAAAAGACCCGAAGGACATCATTTGGGTTGTTTTTGTAATTTAAAGGTGATTTGATACATGTTTTTTCCACTACATCACTAATACTGGTATTAAAAAATAATTTAATATCATTATTCTAATCATATTTCAAACTTTTCTCTCATTTTAATAAGATTTGTCGCCCCGAATACTATTTCCTGGCTCAGCACTTTGACGGAAACATGAGTAACACGAAGACGGCGATATCCTTGCCGGTTAAGAAACACGCACAAAGTGGTTTCCTCCCTTGATAATCCTGGCAGCAGTCACGCCACTCGGGTATTTCCTACTTTACACGAGGGCCATATGTTGCTCGGACCCTCAGAGCCATGCGACTGATCCGACGCCGTGTCGGCATCGCGCTGAAATCTCCGCTTTAATCGAGAATCTCGAGTTACGCCGCAGTTAATAAACAGCAGATTAGTGCAACCTTTGTTATGCCGGGCACACGGTCCCACTTGAGGAATCCCCGTGGGGGCCGTTCTCTCGTTGGCATGAGTTAACACATGGAGCGCGGAGGAGGAGGAGGAGGGGGGGTTACGTCACCCTCGTTCCAAACATCTCTCAGGGTCAAGACGCAGCCTTTGTTAGGAAAACCAAACCACCTCATGGCAACGTGACCCGGTCCTCTAGTCCAAAGAGACGGAGCTTAAGGGGGTGTTCACACTTCGCTTTAAATGAACTCTGTTGCTTTGCTAGAACCATTCCATTGGTCAAGTGTGAACTTTTGAACCCCGTGGTGCGCCAAACATCACCACTTCAGGGTTTCCCCTAATCTGCCAAGATACCTGTGGCAGTGGGGGCGAGTAATTTGCATAATTTGTTGTGACCATATGATTTTCTTTAAAAAGGCTCAAAAAATGTATATGTATGTAACAAGGACAAAAAGGACAACCTAAAATCATCAGCACTGTTGGGTGTTCCAACAGGTCAATGATCCCAAACACACGTCAGAAGTGGTAAAGGAATGGCTAAATCAGGCTAGAATTAAGGTTTTAGAATGGCCTTCCCAAAGTCCTGACTTAAATGTGTGGACAATGCTGAAGAAACAAGCCCATGTCAGAAAACCAAGAAATTTAGCTGAATTGCACCAATTTTGTCAAGAGGAGTGGTCAAAAATTCAACCAGAAGCTTGTGGATGGCTACCAAAAGCGCCTTATTGCAGTGAAACTTGCCAAGGGACATGTAACCAAATATTAACATTGCTGTATGTATACTTTTGACCCAGCAGATTTGGTCACATTTTCAGTAGATCCATAATAAATTCATAAAATAACCAAACTTCATGAATGTTTTTTGTGACCAACAAGTATGTGCTCCAATCACTCTATCACAAAAAAATAAGAGTTGTAGAAATGATTGGAAACTCAAGACAGCCATGACACTATGTTCTTTACAAGTGTATGTAAACTTTTAACCACGACTGTACATACATTTTTAAAAAAATCAGTTTTTATTAATTAGTATTACATTTTTTTTTTTTTTTTACCGTTTTGCCATATTTTCAATTGTTGCTGCTTTTTGTACAAAGTTCTTTTTTGAGATTTTGTCAAGTGTTTACAGACTTTTTAAAACAATTTAAAATTACTAGCAATAAATCTAGCATCTTCTTCTGGTGTTATTATAGAATGTACTCGTGTTTAGAGACTCTACTTCTGTCCCTCGATGTCCCTGACTAAAAAGGCTGCAGCGTGCATGACATCACACTAGTTCAAAGATGTCAAAGACAAGGCCCGCGGGCCGGGTCTGGCCTGCAAATAAATTATCTATGGCCCCGGGATGATATTTGATTAGTATTAGAACCGGCCCGCAGGCCACAGCCGCCTGCTGCTGTTTTGCACGCACCAATACTCCAACAGTGTTGGCGCTAGGAATTTTCAAAATGGGGTCCCACAGTACATTTTTGGGGTCCCACTTGTTTGTAATCATTTTGAAAACAAATGATAAATGTATGCATTATCCTGTTATATCTCACATTCTATATTGTGTTTTGGAAAAATGTTGCCATAAAAGTTACTTAATTCATTTAAAACAATAATACAAAAGAAAATAATGTTTTATGCATATGTAAATTTAATCAGTTATAAACATTCATTCACTTTCTTCTTTCCTACATGGATCTAAACTTTACCACTGCCGGTATTATTTTAAATATTTTAAATATAATATTTTTAGAATGTGTTTGTTCTATTTTTGGCCAAAGTAAGACAAAGAAAACCATCTGAAGGTGTCTTTATTTTTATTTTTTCCTCCATGCGGCCCCTGAGCTAAAATGAGTTGAACACCCCTGCTCTACTTGGACTTTCTCTTTTTGTAAATGGCTGTCCTTGTGAATATCTGCAATATAATTACGTCCACATCACAGACATGCTGACAACGCTCCAGACAACGACGTGCGTTTTGTTTGTATTTGGTTTCAGTAGTTTGGTTTTCGTGATCAAAGTCATTTTTCGTTGGTCAAGTTTTCCGTACATCACTTGTCAATAGTGTGCAAATAAGAGGCGTGATGGAGTGACGTCAGACGGTGACCAGAGAGAGACCTGCCAGCGGATGTTTTATTGCTTCAAAGCAACTTTATAGATTATTATATTACTTAAATGTTTAACTTTTTTGAGTGGATGAACATTGGCCGGTGGATTACTGGAAGCAGCTGAACTGAATGTGACAGCTTGTCATAATTACGCCGAGTAAAAAAATACAGATAGCCTCATTATTTGTCCACAATCCTAACGGTCCACCTGGACTGACCTAGTTAGTTGGCTGCAACTAACGATTAATTTGATAATCGATTAATCTGTCGATTATTACTTTGATCAATCGATTAATAATCGGATAAAAGAGACAAACTACATTTCTATCCTTTCCAGTATTTTATTGAAAAAAACAAGCATACTGGCACCAAACTTATTTTGTTTATTGTTTGTCAGCTGTTTGAACATGTTGCAGTTTATAAATAAATGTTTATTTAAAAAAATAAAATAAAAAAAAAACCTGCATGCGCATAGCATAGTTCCAACGAATCGATGACTAAATTATTCGCCAACTATTTTTAAAATCGATTTTAATTGATTATTGTTGCAGCCCTAATATATATATATATATATATATATATATATATATATATATATATATATATATATATATATATATATATATATATATATATATATATACACATGTATATGTGTAATGAATCACAATGTGAACAAAGCCTCAAAGCAAGCTTAGCATCAGTTGCGTCATGAATGACAACAGGAAGTCACATTGAAAGGTGACTTAGGTTACTCCGCAGAGTCAGTCTGTCACATTCACGCCTTCGGGGAGCGCTAATCACTTCGCCCTACAATTACCGCCGCACAAAAGCGTCCCATTGAAGTTGCTGTAAAATAAACCTGATGGCATTGAGAGGAAAAAGGGGTCCGCTCTTTTAATTAGAACCATCCATCTTAGCCCCGTCTCCCGAGGTGAAGTCAAGGTAGCCCGGGTCGAGCTCTCGAAAACGGCCCCTTCCCCTCCATTGTCTCATCCCGCCGCTGACCGGAGAACAATGCGAGCGCCGTCCCGCTCGCGACGGCCGACAAAAGGTTGGCCGTTTCGCTGGCTCCTGGTAGGATTTGCTTGCTGAATGGCTTGTTCTTTCTTTTTACAGTGACACAATACTCGCCAGTCACAATGGGAACCCAACACTGCACGCATCGCCGCAGCATGTGAAACATGCACAGCGGATGACTATAAAAAATTAAGCCCTTAATGTATCATTTAGCAGCTGGTGTTGGCCTGACGTAACCGTCTCCGTCCTGAATGGACAACTTGAGGCTTGTGGGAACGACGTCGCCAACGATCTTTTGAAATATTGGGTGTTGCTGAAAGAAGTATCGGGGATTACATGTTTTCCAACTAATCCCTTTCTCTGTGGCGTGATACTCTATCGTCCGTGCACTGGAAGGCATATTTTCATCCAGAGGTACAGTTTGGCATTGATCGCCACGGTTTCAGGTAGACACTGTTCAGGCTTGTGTTTCGCCAATAACGAGACATTGTAGCAGCATAATTGTGTGGTATTCACTCATTATGTCAACAGAGAACATGAAAATCACACTAACTGTGAGTACCATGAATGCTTTATTTATAGCCAGGGCATTAGACTTTGTGTGGCCTCTAAACCTTTTTGACCTCAGGGACCAACCTTTCCACTACAGAGGGGCCCGGGACCCACTCAAATATTAAAACTCAATTAGTAATCTTACTATTGATTTGAATGGTTTTCAGTAATTATATCTAACCTACTTAGAGTTTAACAGGATAAACCTTCTCGAATGATATGAAAGCATGTGTTAATCACAAAGATTATTGTCAAGGCTTAGGTCAGGCTGATCACAAAATACATACAAATCAAATATACTGCAAAAGAAGGCACTCATAAAAACTGATGAAATATTAATTGACATAGAAGTAAAATTCTAACTCAATTATTAATAACAATAATAATATGTATGTTTTAAAAAAAAATAATTAAATAGTCATGTATGTTCACTATTTTATTTAAGGACAAACTTGCAATAAGAAACATATGTTTAATGTACCGTAAGATTTTTTGTTAAAAAAAATCCAATAATGCAATTTTTTGTGGTCCGCTTTATTCAAAAAAGTATCGAAAAGTACAGAAAAGTATCAAAACACATTTTATAACAATAAAATAGTCATATTTTTTGCGCTTTAGAAACCAGACTTCTTCTGTTTGTTTGATGTCGTCATTGCTGCCACGAGTGGTGGAAAAGTGTATTACAACTGAGCAACGCTGCTGATATACAGTCGTGGTCAAAAGTTGACATACACTTGTAAAGAACATAATGTCATGGCTGTCTTGAGTTTCCAATCATTTCTTCAACTCTTATTTTTTGTGATAGAGTGATTGGAGAACATACTTGTTGGTCACAAAAAACATTCATGAAGTTTGGTTCTTTTATGAATTTATTATGGGTCTACTGAAAATGTGACCAAATCTGCTGGGTCAAAAGTATACATACAGCAACATACATTATACATTTTTGGTGATGTAGAAAAGTTCCAATCATATCAAATTAGCTTCATGGCATGGCCTCTCACCTTCATGTGCGTGATTATGATTGACGACACCTGTTGACTTCTCTGAGACCATTTAAATAAGGCTCATGTGATCCAGTCATAAACTTGGTTACAAATGCGACAATGGGAAAGTCAAAGGAACTCAGCACAGATCTGAAAAAACGAGTCATTGACTTGAACAAGTAAGGAATGTTATTTTGATTGATTGATTGATTGATTGATTGATTGATTGATTGATTGAAACTTGTATTAGTAGATTGCACAGTACAGTACATATTCCGTACAATTGACCACTAAATGGTAACAACCGAATAAGTTTTTCAACTTGTTTAAGTCGGGGTCCACTTAAATCGATTCGTGGTACAGATATATACTATCATCATAATACAGTCATCACACAGGATAATCATCAGAGTATATATATTGAATGAATTATTTACATTATTTACAATCCGGGGTGTGGGATGTGGGGGGGGGGACGACGACATTGAAACAGTGTAGGTCTGACTTGGTAGGATATGTACAGCAAGTAGTGGACATAGAGAGAGAGAGAGATCAGAAAGCATAAGAACAAGTATCTACATTTGATTATTTACATTTGATTATATACAATCCGGGGAGGTGGGATGTGGAAGGGGGAGGGTGTTAGTTTAGGGTTGAAGTTGCCTGGAGGTGTTCTTTTAGTGCGGTTTTGAAGGAGGATAGAGATGCCCTTTCTTTTACACCTGTTGGGAGTGCATTCCATATTGATGTGGCATAGAAGGAGAATGAGTTAAGACTATATGTTATTTACAAGTGTATGTAAACTTTTGACCACGACTGTACACATATTTTTGGCGGCCCTCTATTTGGCCCTAGCGACCCAGCTATGGTTGAGAAACACTGCTCCAAACAGTAATTGATTTGTGGCCCGATTTTGGTCTTTAATATGACCAGGGGCGCCGCTAGGGATTTTGGGCCCCATGAAAAGAATCTTTACAGGGCCCCCATTATTTTTTCTGTATTATAATTGCATCATCATTAGGGGCCTCTCTGGGCCCCCCTCTATCATGGGCCCCTAGAGTCCGTCTCCTTTACCCCCCCTTTTCGGCGCCCCTGAATATGACATATTATTATTATTATTAGATTATTAGAAGCACAGCAATTTCAATGCAAGAAGAATCTTTTTACTAATGCAAGCAACAACACCACACTTAAAAGCACATACTTTGTGTGACATCATTATTCTTAATAATCGGACTCTAAGATAGAGAAAAGACACAATTACACAACAAACAACACACAGCATGTAAGTACACACGCACACATGCACACTCCTACTACTACTACGAGGGAATAATGAACAACAAATCAAAGAAGTGACAAGCATGCAATCCTACAATACCCAGTTTGTGGACAAGGAGACTACAGCCATCAGAGCACATTCAACTAGCGCTAACACAATCCGGTGAAAAGATTCAAGAGAGCTGCCATCACTGCTACATGAGAAAGTGAACAGGAAAGCGTAGCTCTCTTTGACCACATGCTCATTTATCAACAGGTGTATTGCACCACACAGCAGCAACAGAACCAATGTTATATATTAGGCATAAACTGCTCAGCTGTTAATTACCAGTAGTCTGAAGGTGGCGACCACATGGCCCCGTTTTCCCCAACAAGAGTATTTAAAGTTAAAGTAAAAGTACCAATGATTGTCACACACACACTCTGTATGGTGAAATTATTCTCTGCATTTGATCCATCACCCTTGATCACCCCCTGGGAGGTGAGGGGAGCAGTGACAATTTAACGCCCAATTCCAACCCTTTTTTATTTATTTTGAATTTTTTATTAATCAATCCAACAAAACAATACACAGCAATACTGTAACAATGCAATCCAATTCCAAAACCAAACCCGACCCAGCAACACTCAGAACTGCAATAAACAGAGCAATTGAGAGGACACACAAACACGACACAGAACAAACCAAAAGTAGTGAAACAAAAATGAATATTATCAACAACAGTATCAATATTAGTAACAATTTCAACATAGCTGTGATTAAAAATCCCTCATTGACATTATCATTAGACATTTATAAAAATTGTTTTAAAAAATAAATAAAAATGAACAATAGTGTCACAGTGGCTTACACTTGCATCACATCTGATAAGCTTGACAACACACTGTGTCCAATATTTTCACAAAGAATAAATAAGTCATATTTTTGGTTCATTAAATAGTTAAAACAAATTTAAATAATGTATCCCATATTCCAATATATGACTCATTATTATCTAAACTAAATGCAGTTTTTTCTACTGATATCATCTCCATAGCTTGTGTATTCCAACCCTTAATGCTGAGTGCCAAGCAGGGACGTAATGGGTCCCATTTTTATAGTCTTTGGTATGACTCGGCCGGGGTTTGAACTCACAACCTACCGATCTAATGAAGGTAAACAACATGTTAAACCTTCAATTTACCCATTTGACTCATCATTTATATGTATGCCACATTGTTTTCCACATGTCAAACTATAAATATATGTATATATTCTTTGTAAAATCAGATTTGAACAAACAGGCTCAGAGACAGCTTCTTTCCCAGAGCTGTCACCATCTTGAACTCTAACTTATAATAATAATTCGCCCCTATACAATACCCTACCCTAATACCCTACTGTGCAATATTACCCTTCGAGTGCAATACATCCAACACTGATTGTTATTCATTACTCCGGTACTCTTGTCTTGTTCTGTATAATGTACAGTATTTTGTATTTGTATAGTGTTTTGTATGTTGTACAGGATTGCTTATTATTTTTATTGGATAGTAGTCTGTTTATTTAAATTCTTAGTTTTTTTTCTTTATTACCTCTTGTGTAATTTATATTTTACCCCATATTTGTTCCCACTACCGCACCTTAAGTTGGAGTCCTTCATTTCGTTATATGCAAATATAATAACAATAAAGTCAATAATATTCTATTCTTCTTCTTCTCTTCTATTTGTGTCATGCCATGACCTGTGTTATAGGTCATGTCTTATTCTGGGTTTTTTCGTGTTTTCTATGTAGGGTTTTAGCTCTGGTGTAGCGCTCTTATTTTGGTTGCTCTTCCTGTCTTGTGTGTGCTCACCTGTGGTACCTTTCACCCCCTGCCTCTGAGCGACTTGCTCCTGCTATTATTCAAATTCGGCTGGTGCTCCTTTCCGTCGCCGGGTCATTGTTAACGTCCCCGTTGCTATGCTGTCATCACACTGACAGGCTTCCTTGTTTTTTTCCGGGTCCACGTTTTGTTTTATTTATGTATTTATTTGACAGGGACATTACAATGAAACATTGCTACCCATAGGTAACCGATGTCAAAGTACACAAGACTTCTAGCCACAGGCTAATTTTCAACCCTTGTCCCTGGTTAGGCTTTTAAAGAAAAGTAGAGAAAAGGAAAGACCAGTACAAATATAAAAAACACATTTAAAATAATTGGCCCCATTTGTGTGTACTACACCCAGTTCTAGCGCTCACACTTCTGATTTTCCTCAAGCCACTTTTTCAGTTTTGTGGGGAAACGTTTAATGTCCGACTGTGACTTTAACTCCAGTGGCAAAGAGTTCCACAGATGTGAGGCCTTCACTGAGAACGCAGACTGACCCAGAGTCTTCCGGCACCTTTTGACTCTACAGCTCCCACCAACTGCTGTTTTCGTGTCGTATATTTCGACGTTAGAGAGACTTTTTTTTAGCACACCCTCTGCTATCGTCTGCATTCCGGGATCCCGACCACCGCTATAATGCGACCCCACCGTGACATTCTGATTGAATCAACACTGTTTCTTACGAGAAACTACGTTTGCTGCGTTTTTCGCAGGGGTGTGCCGTCAGGGCCGGAAAGGCCTTCTCTGCTGGCCTAACATGACCAGAAATCATGATCCTAATTAAAGATACAAGTAATTTTTAATTTACTTTAAATTCTCTTCATGTCATATTATGCTCCTTCCAGTGCTGTTGTTTTTAGTTTTAGTTTGTATCCAATCAGAATTCAGCTAGCTTATGTTGCCATGCTGTACCAAATCTGCCCGAGGCCTTCAGAATCAACAATGCAGGCGTCTATGTCAGTGGTTCTTAACCTTGTTGGAGGTACCGAACCCCACCAGTTTCATATGCGCATTCACCGAACCCTTCTCTAGTGAAAAATAAAATGTTTTTTTCTTAATTTAATCTTAATTTATAAATAATAATCATGCAATTATGTTATTATATTAAAGAAATACTAATAAAGATATATTTTAAAAACAGAAAGTTACAGGAATGTACACATGATCCCATGTTTACATCTCATTGTGCAACATGTGAATGTTTTAGTGGGAACTAAATGCGATATCGGAAAGAGGTACACATTTTTTCCAAAGCAGGACCCCCACCAAGACATACAATACTAGTGCACAGCTCGTGAAAAACAATATTTTTTATTATTGTCATTGTAAGTGAGCCAAAACACTTATAATAGAAAATAATCTCATGGAAATGACTGCTGTCATTTGATTATAATAATAAAACATTTAACTTGTTATTTAGTCAGGTTTGGGACAGGTGTGCTGCTGGTGTGACCACAGTGCATGTGCACGTCTGACGTCGCTCACATGTGCTCCACTGAATGCTCAAGGAGTTTTTACAATTGCTCACGCATATGGAAAATTAGAGGGAACATTGTTTAGGGGTATCCATAATACCTCGATAGGGAGAAGTTTTTATTTACACGATTAGTCGGGTGTGTCTTGACCTCCGCCGAACCCCTGAGGCCGACTCACAGAACCCCTAGGGTTCGATCGAACACAGGTTAAGAACCACTGGTCTATGTACTGTAAGTGAACGGACACATACAGTTGATAGACAATTATGATAGCCAATCAGATCACAAGTTGTTGTCAGTTCTTGTCACGTTGAATGTGACATTTACGCGTCCTGTGATTGGATACTCACCGGGACCGTTAGCGGATGAATTTGAGAACACACACAGTTGATAGACAGTTGCGATAGCCAATCAGATCACAGGTTGTTGACAGTAGCCTATCTAGGTAGCCTGATGTTAACGAGACTGTGATTGGATACTCACTTGTCATTCCAAAGTGAGTATCCAATCACAAGTTGCAGTTTAGCAGGAAGCAGGGAGTGTTGACCCACAGAGAAGAAGGACAAAACGTTGATTAGGTGGCAGATACATTATATATTTGCCAGGCCATTTTCAAGAAGGATACTTAAAGAGAAACTACATCTTGTGAGACGATGAAATGGGGAAATGCCCGCCATTTCCACTCGAATCAGCCGACTATGAGAGGCATCACTGGCTTATACGGCGTCGAATGGGTGCTACAAATTGTGAGTTCAAATGTTTAATTTCTTCATTTTTTCACGTTTAACATGTGTTTTGAAGTTTTATTTTGAAAGTACCACATAAGATGAAAATGCCCCGTTTTGTGCACTGTTGAGGTGTTCAATGCCCAGTGGTGCGTAAACGTGTTTCTGTATAGTATTTATCCAGCAATGGTCATGTGGGGACATCAATTATGGCATTTTGAGAGGTAGTCATTGAAGTCGGACATCACTGAAGGCCTAGGTGGGAAACGCACGGCCCGCCACTGGTTTTCCGTACGGTTCGGTCTTCGTCAGAACAAAAAAGCCAAGGTACCAGACTAAACGTAGCAAGTGTGTTTAGTCAAACACTAAGCACGGAAGAGAGAGGGAGGGCACGTTGTGTTTACAATCTGCACATCTCTCAAAAGGTGATGATCAAAAGTAGCACACACCCCCCCCCCCCCATCCCTCTCCGCCCCCGAGAGAGCGAGACAGCGCCATGTCCCAGCAGAGCGTGCACTGATCAGCTCTCCCGAGAGTAACGCTGCGACTACAAACTCGTCATTGTTCCCCTTTCCTTATTCAGCCGCTGATGTGTGCTGTCACCTTTGGAATTGAACACACAGACGGGGCAACGAGTCCCAGTCCTTTCTCTTTCCAGTGTCAGCATCCGGGCCTACAGTGTTGCAGCTTTCATCTGCGCTGAGCTGCTAGTCTATTATTCATGGATGCTGTGCCGGGGGATGTGATAATGACGATGATGATGAGGCCTTCCTCTCGATAAGAAATGTCGGCACGCGCGTGTCGACACACCTGCGCCGCTTTGATTTAGGCTGAAACGGATGGCCTAGAGCAGGACGGTGCAACAGGTGTTGTTTTGAAACAATGCCAGAGGAGTCCAACAAGTGTGATTTGTTGGCCAGGAACAAGACTGTCAAGCGCCTGTCTTGCTACTTCCCAATGCTCTTTTGTGCTCCTATTTGTGCAATCGTTGATTAAAAACATGCAAACGTAACGTCTTTATAGGGCTGCACGATTTTGGACAAAAAAATCGGTAAAAACTACAAAAGACAGGGTTGAAGGTTGTTTGACACTCATTTTGATCATGTATACAGTATAGGGTTGTACGGTACACCGGTATTAGTATAGTACCCCGATACTAATGAATCCTATTCGGTACTATACCGCCTCTAAAAAGTACCCCCCCCCCCGTTGTCGCCACTTGGTGTCATTGCTGATTTACGAGCAGAGGAGCATGTTCGGCAGTGCACAATCACGGAGTACTTACAAGCAGACACAGTGTGTAGACAGAAAAGGGAGAACGGACACATTTTGGCTTAAAAAGTAAAGATAAAGGTGAAGTTATAACACTGAAACGCCCTCAAGAAGAGGTGCTTTTAGACATAGCTAGCTAGCTAGCGGCTAAAGTCCATCCGCAGTTATGCAGTGTTGTAGCTATTTCTAAATCACTAATCCTCGCCTCCATGGTGACAAATAAAGTAAGTTTCTTACAAGTATCATCCCTGCAGGACGAGGAATAGCTAAACATGATTCACTACACACCGTAGCCTACCCGCGTCAAAATGTAAACAAACACCATTGGTGGATCTACACCTAACATCTACTGTAATGATACAAAGTACAGGAGCGTATCTAGTCGATGCTACTATGATTACATCAATATTTTTTAGCATCACAAAATTTCCTTTCGTTTTTAAAAAATGTATATTATGTGTATAAACTCAGGAAATACGTCCCTGGACACATGAGGGACTTTGAATATGACCAATGTATGATCCTGTAACTACTTGGTATCGGAATGATACCCAAATTTGTGGTATCATCCAAAACTAATGTAAAGTATCAAACAACAGAATAATACGTGATTATTACATTTTAACAGAAGTGTAGATAGAACATGTTAGAAGAGAAAGTAAGCAGATATTAACAGTAAATGAACAAGTAGATTAATAATTCATTTTCTACCACTTGTCCTTAATAATGTTGACAAAATAATAAAATGATAAATGACACAATATGTTACTTGATATGTCAGCAGATAAATTAGGAGACTTTGTTTGCTTACTTACTAATAAAAGACAAGTTGTCTTGTATATTCACTATTTTTTTAAGGACAAACTTGCAATAAGAAACATATGTTTAATGTACTGCGATGAGGTGGCGACTTGTCCAGGGTGTACCCCGCCTTCCGCTCGAATGCAGCTAAGGTTCTAGCACCCCCCGTGACCTCGGACGGGACAAGCGGTAGAAAATGGATGGATGGATGGATGTTTAATGTACCGTAAGACTTTTTGTTAAAATAAAGCCAATAATGCATTTTTTTTTTGGTCCCTTTTATTTAGAAAAGTACGGAAAAGTATTGAAATACATTTACCGTACAACTACAAAAATAGTAGTATGCTGCAGATTGTAAATAAAGACTTTCTGTGTTATTGAAAGTTCTTGTTTGAAACAAACAAACAAAACAGTCATCATGAGCTGTCTCCAAGGAGCACTATTGTTTACTTTATCTGCATTTTACACAAGTAACTCGTGCAGGTGTCCAACATTATGGATGCCATAAATCCCACACAACAACGTAACTTTAAGGAGTGGGACAAGACCACAGACACGTACTACACTCTGTTACACTGAAGTAAACTTTTTGGACAAATTACATATTTAAAGTTTTGTTGTCTTTTTTTAAGTAATACTATAGCAATAGGAATTGCTTGTGTTGTTCCTACCCGGAAGGTTTAGAGTGACGCACCGGGGGAAGTGTGCCGGTTATGTTGAATGGCAACTGTTGAATAAAAGTTCCCTGTGAGTAGGGTAAAGCTCAACCGTCCAGTTTGTATAGTCATTGAAGACAGAACAAGCTGAAACAATACATTACTTACTTTCCCTTGTAATTGATTACATTTAAAAAAGAGTTATTATGTTATTAATGTAATTACTTTTTTGGCAAAGTAACGATGTAACAACAATGTATTAATTTTTAAAAGTATTTTTTCAAACAATCATAAGTGACTGTAAAATATGCATATTTTGTCATACGTGCCGTAGTCGGGTATCTGTCTGTCTGACACACACACACACACACACACACACACACACACACACACACACACACACACACACACACACACACACACACACACACACACACACACACACACACACACACACACACACACACACACACACACACACACACACACACACACACACACACACACACACGCACACCAACTATGGTTATAGTGCAAGTACCATTATAAAACAGTTACTAAATACACCAGATACTCAGTACTTGAGTTTTCTTTTTTTTACTAAATACTTATTTACTAAAGTATTAATTGGATTACTACCTTGTACTTTAACTCGAGTCGTATTACTCTAAAGTAACGATCCTCTTACTTGAGTACAATTTTTGGCTACCCTACCCACCTCTGTTAAAATGTCTGAACATTTCTGCTGACACAGATGACAGCGCATCATATAAATGTCATTTTCTTAGTCCGTAAATAAACGTTGAAGAGTTGTGCTGCCTCATCTGACATTACGTCACGTTTAACAGTGTATATTGTATGAGTGCGGTCATGTGACTGCCAGGATTGCAAACGTTAGCAACGCTAGCATAGCTACGTGGCCTAGAGTGCTAACTCACATTTTAACAGCGACGTCATGCTTGTTGAGCCTTTTCGCTGTCAAAAAAAAAAAATGATACATTTAATAAAGTCAAAATACAAATAAGGCAACAAGAGAAGTATCCTACACTTCTCTTTTGTAAAGTAAATCTGAACAACCGATATTGGCATCTACATCAACTATATGATTTGCCTGAGAAGCTGGGCAGGATATAAAAAAAAAAAAAATAATAATAATAATAATAAATAAATAAATAAATGATCACATTCACGGAGTGCCGATGTTGTGCCGGATAATGCACCTCCGGCGTAGAATGCACCCCCTGACGGGAGTGTTATATCAACTAAAGCCCACACTTAAAGTTTCCACGTGCAAGATTGAATCTATTTAAAAAAGTTATTTAATGAGAAGCCAAAAGTGCAAAAACAATAATGTTCGTGTTGGAGTAGTTGTGAATGAATGAAATATGAAATCCGTGCTGCAGTCTGCAGGTGTACCTAATTTTGTGGCCCAGCAGCGACTGCAGCACGGATTTCAGATTTCATTCATTCACAACTCCTCCTACATGAACATTATTGTTTTTGCACTTTTGGCTTCTTATTAAATAACTTTTTCAAATAGATTCAATCTTGCACGTGGAAACTTTAAGTGTGGCCTTTAGTTGATATAACACTCCCGTCAGGGGGTGCATTCTACGCCGGGGGTGCATTATCCGGCACAACACCGGCCTTGATTTTTAAGACGTGTAGCAAGGCCTGGGGTCGTACTTATCAAGCTTCTTAGAATTACTCCTAAGAAGTCTGCTAAGAGTTGACTTAAGAGTAAATAAATTCTTCGCTGAAAGCTGCACTTAAAAGTTAGTTATCAAGCGTCTTACTCACACTTTCAGCGAAGTGTAGGACTGAATCGTAAGTGTCACACTCAGAGCTGAATTACGACATTACTATGTGCCGTAAACGGAATTTTAGTTGACGTAATTTCTGTGTCCATAGAAATGACCAATCACGGAAGGGAATCCGTTGTCTAAGTATAAAGAAATATCTTGGAAATATTTAAGTGGACAATGGGAGTGTATATTTTGACAATAAACTACAAAATAATACAAAACAAACTAGTCCCCGCCGGCACTCACGCTACCGCTCCCTCTCTTCTATCGCCCACACACTCACTGACGTCACTCACCTCATGGCCACACACATACGCTACTGTCATAACATTTTCTTTCCAATTCATTAATTAGGCAACTAATTTGAAACTGGTGTGGGTGGCTCTATATATACTAGCCCACTGCAGACACATGCAGAAATCAAAGAGGAATCGAAAAGTATTAAATCTGTGACAAAAATAATATCCGCTCTGTCTAAACGATACCGTTTGATCAGCTGCTTGTCATCAAAAAAAAAACAACATTGTTCTGTTCCCTGAACGTCCGCACACGTCTCTCTCGCCTCAGTGCCATCCCCTGCTGGCAACTCCTAACCACTTAAGACACCTCTGAAGGTCTCTTAAATATCGTGGAGAGTAGGAGTGATTCTTAGACTTAAGAACGTTGATAAAAAGCTTTTATTCTTAAGTTCGAGAGTAGGACTAAATTTTGCAAATTCTCAGGACTTAAGTGTAAAATGGCACTCTAAGAAGCTTGATAAGTACGGCCCCTGATTTGTAATTGTATGACTTTACAAAGCTGAAGTGCTTGGTGTACGTTTCCTTCATGACGTCATAAAAAGCCGCGCCTCTCCTTTTATAGATTTTTCTCACGACCGGCGCTCATAAACAGGCTCTGGGGACGCACATTACTGTAAGGACGTCATTAAAAAGTCCCATTTGCATAATAGGGGCCCATTAATAACTTTGCAGTGAACAAACCTATTGATGACACAACTATTGTGATTACTGTTGTCAAATGAGGTGTGCACAACGTAACAGTGTCAACATCGTAAAGGCGACATTACACGCAGGGGCGAGACTTTTGACCTCCCACAATGGCCCTCGAGCCAGGGACTGGGCGGAGTCCGGGGGTCTTTTGAGGGCATTGAAAGGGGCGCGGACCATGTGTCCGCGTCCAGCCAATCGGCGCTCAGGCCCTGGTGCGTCATGTCTCCAGGCGACATGTGGTTAACCACCTGGCCCCCGCTCTTTGACCCATTGATAAAAGGAGAGAGAGTGGAGTGAGGGGAGGTTGGAGGGGGGGGGGGGGGGGGGGTATGGACAGCCTGTACAGCCATTTGCTCATCAATGGAGGGCAACACCGCCACTTAACACGGTTTATTGATCCACGCAGCCTGCAGGGCCTCTGTTGTGTGTCCAATTTCCTATTGATTATTTCAAGTCTATGCTTATTGACCACTTTCCCCAACGCTCCGACTTGAGGATTTTTTTCTTTATTTTTTTTTCTTTCCTAAACACCCATTTGAAATTATAATCCGTTGCGAGTAAATGTCATAATCGCCCCCAAGGCCCGCCGCAGATTGGCTGGAGAGCAGGAGGTCTCTGAGGTCAACGACACTGGTCAATAGCCAGTCTGAAGCCGTGTACGGACTGTAAATGGCCTCGCTACACTTTATATGTGACGCCTCATCATATTGGTGGGCGCAAGGTGTGACATAGATAAGCCAATTGTTTTGCTACAATGAAGGCCAAGTGTTTTAGTGTGTGTGTGTGTGTGTGTGTGTGTGTGTGTGCGTGTCGATGAAGAGTGACGCGCTGGGCGACTGCTCATCAATGCTTCATAGGTTAGATCATTATATCCAAAGTGACAGCGCTACACAAGGAGGGGGCGAGTGGAGCTTGCGTAGATAAAGATTGGCATATTGCTATTGATTCTACACCTCAGGGGCTTCTTCTGTTACCATGGTTTTACACACACACACACACACACACACACACACACACACACACACATATATATATATATATATATATATATATATATATACTACGGTTGTACGGTATACCAGTATTAGTATAGTACCGTGATACTAATGAATCATATTCGGTACGATTACCCATCCCCCCCGTCGTCGTCGTCACGTCGTGTCTTTGCCGGTTTATCGAGCAGAGGAGCATGTTCGGCAGCGCACAATCACAGAGTACTTACAAGCAGACACAGTGTGTAGACAGAAAAGGGAGAACGGACGCATGTCGGCTTAAAAACTGAAGATAAAGGTGAAGTTATAACACTGAAACACCCTCAGGAAGAGGTGCTTTAAGACATGGCTAGCTAGCTAGCGGCTAAAGTCCAAACCCACAGTCTGCAGTGTTGTAGCTACTTCTAAATCACTAATCCTGGTCTCCATGGCGACAAATAAAGTAAGCTTCTTATAAGTATCATCCCTGCAGGACGAGGAATAGCTAAACATGCTTCACTACACACCGTAGCTTACAGGCGTCAAAATGTTAACAAACGCCATTGGTGGATCTACACCTAACATCCACTGTAATGATACCAAGTACAGGACCGTATATAGTCAATACTACTATGGTTACGTCGATATTTTTTGGCATCACAACATCTTCTTTCGTTTTTGTAAAATTTATATTATGTTTATGAACTCAGGAAATATGTTCCTGGACACATGAGGACTTTGAATATGACCAAAGTATGATCCTGTAACTACTTGGTATCGGATTGATACCTAAATGTGTGGTATCATCCAAAACTAATGAAAGTATCCAAACAACAGAAGAATAAGTGATTATTACATTTTAACAGAAGTGTAGATAGAACATGTTAAAAGAGAAAGTAAGCAGATATTAACAGTAAATGAACAAGTAGATTAATAATTCATTTACCACTTGTCCTTAATAATTTTGACAAAATAATAGAATGATAAATGACACAATATGTTACTGCATATGTCAGCAGACTAAATCAGGAGCCTTTGTTTGCTTATCTACGAATAAAAGACAAGTTGTCTTGTATGTTCACTATTTTATTTAATGACAAACTTGTAATAAGAAACATATGTTTAATGTACCCTAAGATTTTTTGTTAAAATAAAGCCATAAATACAATTTTTTTGTGGTTCCCTTTATTTAAAAAAGTATCGAAAAGTATCGAAATAATAACACTAATATAAATATATACAGTACAGGCCAAAAGTTTAAACACACCTTCTCCTCATTCATGGCGTTTTCTTTATTTTCATGACTATTTACATTGTAGATTGTCACTGAATGCATCACAACTACGAATTAACACATGTGGAGTTATGTACTTAACAAAAAAAGGTGAAATAACTGAAAACATGTTTTACATTCTAGTTTCTTCTAAATAGCCACCATTTGCTCTGATTACTGCATCGCACACTCTTGGCATTCTCTCGATGAGTTTCAAGCACACCTGTGAAGTGACTACCTCGTGAAGCTCATCGAGAGCCTTTATTTTGAAGGCAAACCAGATCATTTATTTTGTGTTTGTGCATGACTTCCCGTCCAACACGAGCATATTTTAGCTAAAATGAACGGATTTGTTGCGGCGTCCGGCAAATATACAAAACCCAACTACCAGTGAAGTTGGCACGTTGTGTTTATCGTAAATAAAAACAGAATACAATAATTTGCAAATCATTTTCAACTTATATTCAATTGAATAGACTGCAAAGACAAGATATTTAATGTTCGAACTGAGAGACTTAGTTTTGTTTGCAAATAATCATTAACTTAGAATTTAAAGGCACCGACACATTGCAAAAAAGTTGGCACATTGGCATTTTTACCACTGTGTTACATGGCCTTTCCTTTTAACAACACTCAGTAAACGTTTGGGAACTGAGGAGACCAATTTTTGAAGCTTTTCAGGTGGAATTATTTCCCATTCTTGCTTGATGTACAGCTTAAGTTGTTCAACAGTCCGGGGTCTTCGTTGTGGTATTTGACGCTTCTTAATGCGGCTCACATTTTCAAAGGGAGACAGGTCTGGACTACAGGCAGGCCAGTCTAGTACCCGCACTCTTTTACTACAAAGCCACGCTGTTGTAACACATGCAGAATGTGGCTTGGCATTGTCTCGCTGAAATAAGCAGGATAACGTTGCTTGGATGGCAACATATGTTGCTCCAAAACCTGTATGTACCTTTCAGCATTAATGGCGCCTTCACAGATGTGTAAGTTACCCATGCCTTGGGCACTAATACACCCCCATACCAGCACAGATGCTGGATTTTGAACTTTGCGCCTATAACAGTCCGGATGGTTCTTTTCCTCTTTGGTCCAGAGGACACAACGTCCACAGTTTCCAAAAACAATTTGAAATGTGGACTCGTCAGACCACAGAACACTTTTCCACTTTGCATCAGTCCATCTTGGATGAGCTCGGGCCCAGCAAACCTGGCGGCGTTTCTGGGTGTTGTTGATAAATGGCTTTCGCTTTGCATAGTATAGTTTTAACTTGCACTTACAGATGTAGCGACCAACTGTAGTTACTGACAGTTGTTTTCTGAAGTGTTCCTGAGCCCATGTGGTGATATCCATTACACAATTATGTTGGTTTTTGATGCAGTACCGCCTGAGGGATCAAAGGTCACTGGCATTCAATGTTACGTGCAGTGATTTCTCCAAATTCTCTGAACCTTTTGGTGATATTACGGACCGTAGATGGTGAAATCCCTAAATTCCTTGCAATAGCTGGTTGAGAAATGTTGTTATTTAACTGTTCGACAATTTGTTCACACATTTGTTCACAAAGTGGTGACCCTCGCCCCGTCCTTGGAAGCTGCTTTTATACCCAATCATGGCACCCACCTGTTCCCAATTAGCCTGTTCACCTGTGGGATGTTCCAAATAAGTGTTTGATGAGCATTCCTCAACTTTCTCAGTCTTTTTTTGCTACTCATGCCAGCTTTTTTTAAACATGTTGCTAATATTTGCAAAAAATAACAAACTTTCTCAGTTCGAACGTTACGTATCTTGTCTTTGCAGTCTATTCAATTGAATATAGGTTGAAAAGGATTTGCAAATCATTGTATTCTGTTTTTTATTTACGATTTACATAACGTGCCCACTTCACTGGTTTTGGGTTTTGTAGATGCTCTGCAATTTATTTAGCACTGAAATGCAGTGACGTTCCGCAGGCGGTGGAAATGGACACGTTGACTTGAATAAAAACGGAAAGAGTCCGTCGCCGTGTGTTTGCCGTTCCGCGACCGTTTTGCATTCACAAAAAATCCGGGGTTATTCTTTTCACTTGACAGACCCAATCCACTTTGCACGAGTTTCTTTTTCTTTTTCTTTCTTTTCTTTCTTTTATTTGTTTGCATTTATTAATATATTATTTTTGCACAAGTTTCTTGGATCAGCTTTGCGTGTGTTACCACGTTTGCACGCAGACCTTTAATCGATCAGGCCCTTCACTGCAAAAACTGAAATCTAAGTAAGATTAAATATCTCAAATAAGGGTGATATTTGCTTATTTTCTGTCTGATAAGATAATTCTTGTCATGTCTGTTCATGTTTTTGTTTTGGTCATGTGTTTGTTTTTTGGACTCTTTTTAGTTCCTGGTTGCACTTCCTTGTTTGGTTTGGTTTCCATGGTCACCCATTAGTTTTCACCTGTCTTGTCACGCACCTGTTTCACGTTTCGAGTCACGCACCTGTTTTCACTGATCACGTCACTATTTAAATCTGTCTGTTTCTGTTGTTCGTCCCGGCGTCCTCACACTATTTCAGCACTCTGCTTCATGTCATGTCACAGTTCTTTGCCAAGTAAGTTTTGTTCATTTATGCCACAGTTAGTGTTTTTGTTTAATTGTTCATAGTTTATGCATTTGTGCAAGTTTTGTGTTTATTACCAAGTTTTGTATTTCCGCCTTTGTGCGCGCCTTTTGTTTTCCTAGTCAAGTTTTTTACCTCCGCTGTGAGCGCCTTTTGTTTATTCCTTTTTTTATTGTTAAAATTAAACATGTATTCAAACTCACGTCTGGCTCGCGCCAATTTTCCTTTGCCTTCCGGAGAAGCAAAACCCAAGAACCCAGTCGTGACAATTCTTCTCACTAAGTAGATTTTATGTTAGAGTGTTTTACTTGTTTTAAGTGTGTTGGTCCTAAATGATCTCAGTAAGATATTACAGCTTGTTGCTGAGATTTTATGACCAATATTGAGTAAAAGATGCTTGAAACTAGAATATCAAGTGTAGCAAAGCTGTGTCATCAACACTCACAAGTATAAAACTACTTTACTAAAGTAATAATTTCATACTTCAAGAATGGAAAAAAAAAAACATGATTTTGACACAATTGTGTCTCATAATTAAAACAGATGAAAGCCAATTTGACTTTGCTGTTTTATTTTCAATGAAACAATAGAAAACACGTACTCGTATAGTAGCACAGTTGGCACAGTACAGTAAACTGACAGTTAATATTTAAACATTTCACATGTAACATTTCAAACAATTGTGAACAGAAATAGTTAATGCACATTCAGATAAATTCCTCAAAATCACAATTAAAAATTTTTTGGCCGGGGGCCGGGCTGTATATATGCGTACTACTTGACTGAAAGAGCACGCACTTGGTGCGATGATGTCATGTTATCGATGGAAAAAATAATTTTTAGACCATATGATTTGCCTGAGCGCCTAGGAAACCCCGAGAGTAACAAACGGTTGCCTTGTTGCCTTTCCATTAAGAACAATAAATTAGTTTTAGTCATTGGTATATATTGTATATATGTTATAGACATAATATAATATATTTGTATATATATTATTCTGTACACATATCATGTACACTACCGTTCAAAAGTTTGGGGTCACCCAAACAATTTTGTGGAATAGCCTTCATTTCTAAGAACAAGAATAGACTGCCGAGTTTCAGATGAAAGTTCTCTTCTTCTGGCCATTTTGAGCGTTTAATTGACCCCACAAATGTGATGCTCCAGAAAATCAATCTGCTCAAAGGAAGGTCAGTTTTGTAGCTTCTGTAACGAGCTAAACTGTTTTCAGATGTGTGAACATGATTGCACAAGGGTTTTCTAATCATCAATTAGCCTTCTGAGCCAATGAGCAAACACATTGTACCATTAGAACACTGGAGTGATAGTTGCTGGAAATGGGCCTCTATACACCTATGTAGATATTGCACCAAAAACCAGACATTTGCAGCTAGAATAGTCATTTACCACATTAGCAATGTATAGAGTGTATTTCTTTAAAGTTAAGACTAGTTTAAAGTTATCTTCATTGAAAAGTACAGTGCTTTTCCTTCAAAAATAAGGACATTTCAATGTGACCCCAAACTTTTGAACGGTAGTGTATATATTCGTATATATGTTAGATTTTTTATCGCTATATTAGTCTATTTATACCTGCATTGTCCTTTCCATCCTCACACTTTCCATCATTGTAACTGAGCTACTGTGTTGAACAATTTCCCTTGTGGATCATTAAAGTTTGTCTAAGTCTAAGTCTAAGTTTTTTGGTTTCAAGAAATGTAATGCCGAGCGTATATCATTATGTCAAGATAATGGCACTAGCATTTACTTAATTTAAGAATATTTTTCAACATATTGAGCAAAAAGGTCTCTTTTTTTTTTTCTACCAAGAAAAGTGCACTTATTATTAGTGAGAATATACTTATTTTAAGGTATTTTTGGGTTCATTGAGGTTAGCTAATTAGGGTCTGCATGTAACCTGTACAAAGGACTCCCTGTGGGAGTCCTTTGTACAGGTTACAAAGGAACCTATTGTTATTGTAAGGTTTATTATTATTATTATTTTTCCGCAGCTTTGCGGACTACTTTGCCCCCCTTAACATGCTTCAAAACTCACCAAATTTTTCGCACACATAAAAAAACGCGAACAAAACTCTTTAGTAAAAAAACCAAACCCCAAAAATCAAAATTGCTCTCTAGCGCCCCCTAGGAAGAAAACTGCCTCTAAGTCCCAGTACGAATGTCGTAGAGACATGAAAGAAAAACCCATATGTAGGTCTTATTTTGACCTACATTTCATAATTTAACATCTTCGGGCAAAAACCAACAGGAAGTTGGCAATTTCCCCTTCAAGACAGAACATTACTAAAAACACAAATTTTTGCCTCTTTGACCTGTAATTTGACCCCCTTAACATGCTTCAAAACTCACCAAATTTTTCGCACACATAAAAAAACGCGAACAAAACTCTTTAGTAAAAAAACCAAACCCCAAAAATCAAAATTGCTCTCTAGCGCCCCCTAGGAAGAAAACTGCCTCTAAGTCCCAGTACGAATGTCGTAGAGACATGAAAGAAAAACCCATATGTAGGTCTTATTTTGACCTACATTTCATAATTTAACATCTTCGGGCAAAAACCAACAGGAAGTTGGCAATTTCCCCTTCAAGACAGAACATTACTAAAAACACAAATTTTTGCCTCTTTGACCTGTAATTTGACCCCCTTAAAATACTTCAAAACTCACCAAACTTCTCACACACCTCGGGACTGGTGGAAATTGCGATCTAAAAAAAAACCGAACCCCAAAACTCAAAATTGCGCTATAGCGCAATTTTTGAATAAAACATGCTTCAAAACTCACCAAATTTTTCGCACACATAAAAAAACGCGAACAAAACTCTTTAGTAAAAAAACCAAACCCCAAAAATCTAAATTGCTCTCTAGCGCCCCCTAGGAAGAAAACTGCCTCTAAGTCCCAGTACGAATGTCGTAGAGACATGAAAGAAAAACCCATATGTAGGTCTTATTTTGAAATACATTTCATAATTTAACATCTTCGGGCAAAAACCAACAGGAAGTTGGCAATTTCCCCTTCAAGACAGAACATTACTAAAAACACAAATTTTTGCCTCTTTGACCTGTAATTTGACCCCCTTAAAATACTTCAAAACTCACCAAACTTCTCACACACATCGGGACTGGTGGAAATTGCGATCTAAAAAAAATACCGAACCCCAAAACTCAAAATTGCGCTATAGCGCAATTTTTGAATAAAACAGAGACAAAACGGCTCCTCAGAGGAAAACTCAGACAAAACTTCTTGTAACTTCCGGTAGGAACGTCTTAGCGACATGAAACAAATACCTCTATGTAGGTCTCACCTAGACCTACATTTCTTAGATTGACATCCTTCAGCAAAAATCAACAGGAAGTTTGCTATCCCTCCTTCAAAACAAAATGTTTGTTAAAACAGGTCACCAAACATCAAACATTATCTCCTCCGAGCGCGAAGGTAGGTACACTACATAAAAGTATCTAACTCCCAGTACGAATATCGTAGAGACACGAAACAAAAACCTCTATGTAGGTCTCACTCAGGACTACCACTGGACAAAAGTATTGGGACACCTAGGACTAGCACCAGCCAAAATGCGGACCCGACCAACGCTGCTTGCAGCTTTAATTTTACTTGTTTTGGAAAGTCTTGACAAGTCAAATTTTCTGGTTCTATTGGCAGATAATTTTGTTTAGTTCAAATAAAATACTCCTAATTTTTGTATATTTTTTTCTTGTTTTTGAACACTGACTTTTTGCAGTGTTAATGTTGTGCTTGTTGTTCTTACATTAGACAACTCGATGTTTATTAGTCAACATTTCTGATGATATGTTTGTTATCAAAGATGCACGCAGGCTTCTGACTGGCTGACATGACTGTGAAGTGCAGCTGGGTGTAAACTGAGATTACCTTGACCCCCCGAAGTACAAGAATAAAAGTCTAATAAACTCAAGCATACACAGGCTGAGTCAGTGTGCACGCTGCGGCAGATAACCATCTGTGCTCTCATAACCATTACTCCAAGCCATAACATTGCCTGTGTGCTTAGGCCGCATGAGTCAAGCTTTTCATTGTGAGCCCTCAAAGCCCCGTCGGACTGGCAAAGTCTTCAGCTGTCCGTCTCAAACAAGCTGAAATAGGAGCAGGCCTCAAACGCCGTTTGATGTTTTACTGGCTGGGGTCAGGGCTGAAATGACACGTAAATGAGGGAAGGAAGGCCTTTTCATTTTGTCAACCTGTTTTGTTATTGGAAAGGACGCTGAGGGGCCTCGGGCGTGACATGACAGGGCGATTGTTTTAAGTAGCCACACAGGCGTGACGCGCTCGCTCGGATGCCGCCACAAAGCGGGGAGCGTTGCTCGGGTGTTAGCAAAATAAACAACTTGGACCAGGAGTCTGGCTTGGGGGGGGGCCGACAAGGCCATCTCCCCATGTAAAACACAATGCATTGTTAAATATGGCAGTGTTTTGCAACCTTGTTTGAGCCAAGGCACATTTTTTTCATTGGAAAAAATGCGGAGGCACACCACTAGCAGAAATAATTTAAAACATGAAACTCGGTAAACAATAAAAAGTCGTTGTCGCAATTGTTGGATATGACTTTAAACCATAACCAACCATGCATCACTATAGCTCTTGTCTCAAAGTAGGTGTACTGTCACCATTTGTCACATCACACCCTGACTTATTTGGAGTTTTTTGCTGTTTTCCTGTGTGTAGTGTTTTAGTACTTGTCCTGCACTCCTATTTTGGTGGCTTTTTCCTGTTTTGTTGGTGTTTTTCTGTAGCAGTCTTCCTTTGAGCGCTATTCCCCTCATCTACTTTGTTTTAGCAATCAAGACTAGCGATGTCCGATAATGGCTTTTTTGCCGATATCCGATATTCCGATATTGTCCAACTCTTAATTACCGATTCAGATATAAACCGATACTGATATATACAGTCGTGGAATTAACACATTAGTATGCCTAATTTTGTTGTGATGCCCCGCTGGATGCATTAAACAATGTAACTTTACCAGGAATTGATTAACGTGGACCCCGACTTAAACAAGTTGAAAAACTTATTCGGGTGTTACCATTTAGTGGTCAATGGTACGGTATATGTACTGTACTGTGCAATCTACTAATACAAGTTTCAATCAATCAATCAAAAACAAGGTTTTCCGAAATAAGAGGACAACTTCAACTCCAGTTATGGAAAAAAGGGCCAACATGGCACTGCCATATTTATTATTGAAGTCACAAAGTGCATTCTTTTTTTTAACATGCCTCAAAACAGCTTGGAATGTGGGACATGCTCTCCCTGAGATAATCCTAATACCCACTACAACTATGGGAAATACTATCCTTTGACTTTCACAAAGTGCATCATTTTTTTATTTTTTTAAACATGCCTCAAAACAACAGCTACAAAAACAATGAAGGCACGCAGCTTCAGTCCAGAGTATACTAGAGCAGTGGTCCCAAACCACCGGGCGGCGGCCCGATACCGGTCCGCAGACCGATTGGTACCGGGCCGCAGAAATAAAAAAAAAATATATATATATATATATATATATTTTTAAATTAAATCAACATAAAAAACACAATATGTACATTATATATCAATATAGATCAATACAGTCTGCAGGGATACAGTCCGTAAGCACACATGATTGTATTTCTTTATGAAAAAAAAAAAATAAATAAATAAAAAATTCCACCCCCCTCGGTCCGTGGGACAAATTTCCAAGCGTTGACCGGTCCCCAGCTACAAAAAGGTTGGGGACCACTGTACTAGAGCATACTTGCCAACCTTGAGACCTCCGAATTCGGGAGATGGGGGGGGTTTTGGGGGGTTGAGGTGGGCGGGGTTGGGGGGGGCGGGTTTGGTGGTAGCGGGGGTGTATATTGTAGCGTCCCGGAAGAGTTAGTGCTGCAAGGGTTTCTGGGTATTTGTTCTGTTGTGTTTATGTTGTGTTAAGGTGCGGATGTTCTCCCGAAATTGTCAAGACTAGGTCTATGGCGTGGTTTGCTCTCCCGTGGTGCAAAAGAATCGGACCATACGTGGCGTGAAGGTGAGGACATGTTTAATCTTTTACTATAAACTCAAACAAAAAGGTACAAACAAAAGGCGCTCACAGCGGAGGTAAAAAACTTGACTAGAAAACAAAAGGCGCGCACAATGGCGGAGAACTATGAACCTTAAACAAACAAAAACTTACGTGACAAGAGATGAAACAAGAACTAACGTGACAAGGAACTGTGGACATGGCATGAATGGGTGATGTCGCCAGGACGAACAACAGAAACAGAAAAGCCTATATAGTGACATGATAAGTGAAAACAGGTGTGTGACTAACTGTGAACAGGTGCGTGACATGACTGTGAAAACGTGAGACAGGTGTGTGTGAGTCCAAACGTGGAACAGGTGAAACTAATGAGTAACCATGGAAACAAAACAAAACCAGGAAGTGAAACCAGGAACTAAGGAAGTGTCCAAAAAACAAAACAGCACATGGCCAAACAAAAACATGAACACAGACATGACAGAACCCCCCCCTTACGGACAGATCCCAGATGTCCAAAAAAAAACAGGATCAAGAGTCATGGGAGGGCGGGAGGGGGACATGGCGGTGGGTCGCCAGGCCAAGTGGCCCCGAATCCACCGGGGCAGAGTCAGGTGGCGGCGACGCGTAGAGCGCCGCTGTACCAGGCGAGGTGGGCGACCTGGGAATGGCCATATCCATGGCCGACGAGGAGATCGGCGCACTTGGCGTGGCGGACGACCAGGTAGTGGCCACATTCGTGGCCGACGAGGAGGCAGGCGCGTCGTCGTCGTTGCAGGCGTGGAAGCAGCCGATGACGCAGGTGCAGCAGACGAAGCAGGCAGCGAAGCTCGGCGTGGTGCGTCAGGTGGAGAGTCTTGGCGTGGCGGGTCTTGGCGAGGGTCTTGGTCTTGGTCTTGGCGTGGGGGGTCTTGGTCTTGGTCTTGGTCTTGGTGGGGGTCTTGGTCTTGGCGGGGGTCTTGGTCTTGGTCTTGGCGTGGGGGGTCTTGGTCTTGGTCACTTGGCGGGTCTTGGTCTTGGTCACTTGGCGGGTCTTGGTCACTTGGCGGGTCTTGGTCCCTTGGCGGTTCTTGGTCTTGGTCCCTTGGCGGTTCTTGGTCTTGGTCACTTGGCGGGTCTTGGTCTTGGTCACTTGGCGGGTCTTGGTCTTGGTCACTTGGCGGGTCTTGGTCTTGGTCACTTGGCGGGTCTTGGTCTTGGTCACTTGGCGGGTCTTGGTCTTGGCTTTGGTCTTGGCGTGGGGCAGCCACGGGCGGCACTTGGCGGCGTGGGGCAGCCACGGGCGGCACTTGGCGGCGTGGGGCAGCCACGGGCGGCACTTGGCGGCGTGGGGCTGCGACGGGCGGCACTTGGCGGCGTGGGGCTGCGACGGGCGGCACTTGGCGGCGTGGGGCTGCGACGGGCGGCACTTGGCGGCGTGGGGCTGCGACGGGCAGCACTTGGCGGCGTGGGGCTGCGACGGGCGGCACTTGGCGGCGTGGGGCTGCGACGGGCGGCGCTTGGCGTGGAGCAGGTACTGGCGGCGCTTGGCGTGGAGCAGGTACTGGTGGCGCTTGGCGTGGAGCAGGTACTGGTGGCGCTTGGCGTGGAGCAGGTACTGGCGGCGCTTGGCGTGGAGCAGGTACTGGCGGCGCTTGGCGTGGAGCAGGTACTGGCGGCGCTTGGCGTGGAGCAGGTACTGGTGGCGCTTGGCGTGGAGCAGGTACTGGTGGCGCTTGGCGTGGAGCAGGTACTGGTGGCGCTTGGCGTGGAGCTGGGCGTGGAGCAGGTGGATCTTGGCATGGTCGAAAGACAGGTGGTTGTGGTCGTGCTGGAGGCTGTGGCTTGGCGTGACGAAAGACTGGTGGTGGGGGTCGTGCTGGTGGCTGTGGCTTGGCAGGTCGAAAGACAGGTGGTGGTGGTCGTGCTGGAGGCTGTGGCTTGGCGTGACGATGCTGAGCCACCCCACCTGAACAATTCCCAGCCCTAGCCCCCCCCTCAAGGAGCGGATACCAGACGCGCTCCCCGCGGTCTGGAACCGTCTTTTGGGGTGGGCGGAGGGGGTTCAGGAGGAGGGCAGAATCCTCCCCTCTAAATTGTCCAAAATGTCTTTCTTTCCCCCCCACCTGGGCTTTTGTGGGTGAAAAAAAAATTTCTGACTTGGGCGTGGCATGAGTCCTGGGGGGCGGGGCATGGAATTTGGGTGGCTTGGATTGAACCGGTAAAGAATTTGGGAAAACAATCTCCAGGTCTGTGGAGTGCTCCTTGAGCTGCCAGGCTGGCTGACTTCCATTTCCGCCCGGAGGGGGAGGAGCCTGCAGGAGCGCAGCGTGCTGTCCGCTCACCTTCCCTGACGTCCTCGGTCTGGAGCGCCGCTTCCGGGACAGGGATGACGTGCCAACGTCCCCGGGCCAAAGGGAGCTGATCGGCACCAGTTTGCCGGTCGGACCCCACATGAGATCCCTGCGCTCCATGGGGGAATGGCGGAGTGTCTCGGCTTCCATGGCGCGCAGGACCTCCCACGTTACCTCGTCAAAATTGTCCCATTTTTTTGCGGGAGAGCTCTCGTGCAGGCGACATCTGTCAAGACTAGGTCTATGGCGTGGTTTGCTCTCCCGTGGTGCAAAAGAATCGGACCATACGTGGCGTGAAGGTGAGGACATGTTTAATCTTTTACTATAAACTCAAACAAAAAGGTACAAACAAAAGGCGCTCACAGCGGAGGTAAAAAACTTGACTAGAAAACAAAAGGCGCGCACAATGGCGGAGAACTATGAACCTTAAACAAACAAAAACTTACGTGACAAGAGATGAAACAAGAACTAACGTGACAAGGAACTGTGGACATGGCATGAATGGGTGATGTCGCCAGGACGAACAACAGAAACAGAAAAGCCTATATAGTGACATGATAAGTGAAAACAGGTGTGTGACTAACTGTGAACAGGTGCGTGACATGACTGTGAAAACGTGAGACAGGTGTGTGTGAGTCCAAACGTGGAACAGGTGAAACTAATGAGTAACCATGGAAACAAAACAAAACCAGGAAGTGAAACCAGGAACTAAGGAAGTGTCCAAAAAACAAAACAGCACATGGCCAAACAAAAACATGAACACAGACATGACAGAAATGTGTTTGTCATTCCTGTTTGGTGTGGGTTCACAGCGTGGCGCATATTTGTAACAGTGTTAAAGTTGTTTATACGGCCACCCTCAGTGTGACCTGTATGGCTGTTGATCAAGTATGCCTTGCATTCACTTATGTGCGTGTAAAAGCCGCATATATTATGTGACTGGGCCGGCACGCTGTTTGTATGGAGGAAAAGCGGACGTGACGACAGGTTGTAGAGGACGCTAAAGATTCCCGGGCGCGGCGCCGCTGCTGCCCACTGCTCCACAAGGGGATGGGTCAAATGCAGAGGACAAATTTCACCACATCTAGTGTGTGTGTGACAATCATTGGTACTTTAACTTTAACTTAAAGGCAGTGCCTTTAAGGCACGCCCCCAATATTGTTGTCCGGGTGGAAATCGGGAGAAATTCGGGAGAATGGTTGCCCCGGGAGACTTTCGGGAGGGGCACTGAAATTCGGGAGTCTCCCGGGAAAATCGGGAGGGTTGGCAAGTATGCTCTACGTCCGTGTTTAAAAAAGTCATTAATTTTACTTTTTGAAACCGATACTGATAATTTCCTAAATTACATTTTAAAGCATTTATCGGCCGATTATATCAGCAGGCCGATATTATCGGACATCTCTAATCAAGACCATTTAAGTTGTTGCTATCCTTCTTTGTGGGGACATTGTTGATTGTCATGTCATGTTCGGATGCACTTTGTGGACGCCGTCTTTTCTCCACAATAAGTCTTTGCTGTCGTCCAGCATTCTGTTTTTGTTTACTTTGGGGCCAGTTAGGTTTTAGTTTCGTTCTACATAGCCTTCCCTAAGCTTCAATGCCTTTTCTTAGCGGCACTCACCTTTTGTTTATTTTTGGTTTAAGCATTAGATACGACGACAAACCCTTGTCGTCTCACACGACGTGTTCCCGACATCTACAAAACAATTAGCTACCTGCTGCCACCTACTGATATGGAAGAGTATAACACGGTTACTCTGCCGAGCTCTAGACAGCACCGACACTCAACAATGGCATGTTATTTGCAGACTATAATTACTTGTTTGCAAAAAATATTTTTACTAATCCATAATAATCCTACACCTCCATGCTTGACGGTAGGCTTGGTGTTCCTGGGATTAAAGACCTCACCTTTTCTCCTCCAAACATATTGCTGGGTATTGTGGCCAAACAGCTCAATTTTTGTTTCATCTGACCACAGAACTTTCCTCCAGAAGGTATTTTATTTGTCCATGTGATGTCAGATGAAACAAAAAATGAGCGGTTTGGCCACAATACAATATGGAGGAGAAAAGCTGAGACCTTTAATCTTTGTTTTAAAAGACTACAAAGATGTTAACTGCAAGAGTCAAACATTCCAGCTTTTTTTGTTACTTTGCACCTATTTGCTTTTTTATTTCACATTTTATATTTTTTTTAAAAGCATGCTCCAGTGAGGTGATATTACCCATACGTTGTTGTAGGTGTGCTAGGGTGAGCAAATCGAGCGCTCCTATTCTCTCGCTAGTGTCCCTGAGTTCATTGTAAACAAACATGGTGTCATTCACTGTTTTCCAGGAAGCATTTTGCATACAATTTTCTCCAAAATGATTTGCAAACATTTTTCGCGTGACAAGAAAAACTAAAAAAAACTGTGTACGTCAACACATCAAACCTTATTAGCCAGCCTTAACGCCAACATCACTACAAAAGAGTTTTGAAGGTCTACAAAGAGGCCTGCTGCTAGTGTCGCCATTTCAGCTTTTTAATGGTTACTTTACTTACACCTATTTGTTCTTTAATTCCCCTTTTTTTGTGTTTTTGTAATAGCACGCTCCAATGAGGCCAGATTACACATACTGCGTTGCAGGTGTGCTAGGGTAGCCAAATCAAGCGCTCCTATGCTCTTGCTCATGGCGTAAACTTCTCGAGCTCATTGTAAACAAACATCAATCAATCAATCAAAGTTGACTTATAAAGCCCTAAATCACGAGTGTCTCAAAGGGCTGCACAAGCCACAACGACATCCTCGGCTCAGATCCCACATCATGGCGTCATCCACTGTTTTCGGGGAAGCAGTTTGCATACAATTTGCACCAAAATGATTTGCAAACATTTTTGCAAGAAAACAAAAAAAGTGCGCTTTTAACACATCAAATCTTATCAGCCACCTGAAGCGCCAACAGAGTTTTGAAAGCCTAGAAAGTCGCACCATTTCAGCTTTTTCTCGTTACTTTAGCGAAGTGAAGTGAATTATATTTATATAGCGCTTTTCTCTAGTGACTCAAAGCGCTTTACATAGTGAAACCCAATATCTAAGTTATATATTCAAACCAGTGTGGGTGGCACTGGGAGCAGGTGGGTAAAGTGTCTTGCCCAAGGACACAACGGCAGTGACTAGGATGGCAGAAGCGGGGATCGAACCTGCAACCCTCAAGTTGCTGGCACGGCCGCTCTACCAACCGAGCTATACTGCCCGTTTTACACCGTTTTGCTCTTTTATTGCACTTTGTATGTGTTCTTTTTTGTGATAGCAAGCTTCAATGAGGCGAGATTACCCATACTGTGTTTTAGGTGAAACAGGAGTTAGTGCATGTGCCGCACAATACAAAGGTCCTGGGTTCGATCCCCGTGCTCGGGTATGTTCTCCCCGTGACTGCGTGGGTTCCCTCCGGGTACTCCGGCTTCCTCCCACCTCCAAAGACATGCACCTGGGGATAGGTTGATTGGCAACACTAAATTGGTTGTTGTGTGAATGTGAGTGTGAATGTTGTCTGTCTATCTGTGTTGGCCCTGTGATGAGGTGGCAACTTGTCCAGGGTGTACCCCGCCTTCCGCCCAAATGCAGCTGAGATAGGCTCCAGCACCCCCTGTGACCCCTGTGGAGAATGCATACTGTACATGTTTAAGAGTTCTTTCTTTATTCATAGTCATGTTTAAAGCAGCTAGTGTTTTTCCATTTGTACTCTTTCTATTTTTTTTATCTTATGTCCGGAAGTAAACTGTGTGCTTTACCTTGAAGACTTGGAATGTAGGATTTGGAGTACTTACAGTATATCTTATCTGTATTACAAACCCCGTTTCCATATGAGTTGGGAAATTGTGTTGGATATAAATATAAACGGATTACAATGATTTACAAATCATTTTCAACCCATATTCAATTGAATGCACTACAAAGACAAGATATTTGATGTTTAAACTCATAAACTTTATTTTTTTTTTGGAAATAATAATTAACTTAGAATTTCATGGCTGCAACACGTGCCAAAGTAGTTGGGAAAGGGCATGTTCACCACTGTGTTACATGGCCTTTCCTTTTAACAACACTCGGTAAACGTTTGGGAACTGAGGAGACACATTTTTTAAGTTTCTCAGGTGGAATTCTTTCCCATTAGGGATGATGTTTGATAAGAAATGATCGAGTTCGAGCCTGTTATCGAATCCTCTTATCGAACCGATTCCTTATCGATTCTCTTATCGAGTCCAGATAGGTGGTTGTATATGGAAAAAAACACACAATATTTGGTTTAACAAAAGCTCACTTTTATTATATAAGAAAACAATTTAATCTAATAAATAAATAAATATTGACTGTTGTTACCCAAAGTATATTAAGTGGGATTTTTTCAGAAAAACAAATATATACAGTAACACAAAAACAACCTGTCTCTGTGATCACTATAGGTGTATAAATAATAATATAGTGTTAAATAAAATCAGTCCCTTGGGCACAAAACTGAAAATAATACAGCTTTCCAAAAAGTGCAATTCTGCTGCTATTTGACATAACTGTTTGTTATGATGCTTTGACATTTTTGCACTTTATTTCTTTATCGAAAGAAAATTCTATGAAGAGAAAAGTTCTTTGCAAATGTGGATACAATGCTTAAAAAATGAAAAGTTAAAGCTAAAAAAAGAAATACACTTTGAGTTAACATTATTTCCTTATATGGGGAAAGATGTTATGAGCTAGGGAATATAACAACTACACTACCCAGCATGCACCGGGAGTGACGAGCATGCGCGGTAGCCCCGAAAAGTGTTGTTGCATATCGTCACCCGGCAGCTAAGAATGAGCACGCTGTGAAGGTAAACGTCAAGAACTCAGCCAACACGCCTCGTCTGCATTATTTATAATTAGACAGACAACACATATACAGTGTGATTTGGTTTTGTTTACAAGGAAAGAAAAACGAAAGTTAAAAAAGGGAGATGTCATATATGTATGTGCTGCGGTTGCTTTAAGAACGTTGTGACAGCTGCCGTAAAGGAGGTGCGTTGCTAGCCTGGTTGCTATGTTTCCGGTTGGTCGTAAAAGTGTTCTTCATGTGTTTGTACCCTGCTCAAATCTCTCAGTAAAGTTATTCATTGGATTATACCTTTTGTTTTGAACTTTATTACACCTTGGAGCGCTTTTTCCCGTCCATTTTTTTCATGCTTTCGCTATCTGCGCCTAATGACTGAGCTACGTGACGCCATTTCTTGTGATGTCCCACGGAGCATTTCTGGTCGGGACGGGATTCGTTCCCAGGGATTCGAATAAAGAACCAACTCTTTTTCTTTACTATAGTGGTCTCGATAACGGGTACCGGTTCTCAAAAAGGGATTTGAGTCAGAGGACTCGGTTCTTTTCTTATCGAACAACCGAGAAAACCGGTTTCGAGTATCATCCCTATTTCCCATTCTTGCTTGATGTACAGCTTAAGTTGTTCAACAGTCCGGGGGTCTCCGTTGTGGTATTTTAGGCTTCATAATGCGCCACACATTTTCAATGGGAGACAGGTCTGGACTACAGGCAGGCCAGTCTAGTACCCGCACTAGTACTATGAAGCCACGTTGATGTAACACGTGGCTTGGCATTGTCTTGCTGAAATAAGCAGGGGCGTCCATGGTAACGTTGCTTGGATGACAACATATGTTGCTCCAAAACCTGTATGTACCTTTCAGCATTAATGGCGCCTTCACAGATGTGTAAGTTACCCATGTCTTGGCCACTAATACACCTCCATACCATCACAGATGCTGGCTTTTCAACTTTGCGCCTATAATAATCCGGATGGTTCTTTTCCTCTTTGGTCCGGAGGACACGACGTCCACAGTTTCCAAAAACGATTACAAATGTGGACTCGTCAGACCACAGAACACTTTTCCACTTTGTATCAGTCCATCTTAGATGAGCTCAGGCCCAGCGAAGCCGACGGCGTTTCTGGGTGTTGTTGATAAACGGTTTTCGCCTTGCATAGGAGAGTTTTAACTTGCACTTACAGATGTAGAATCCAACTGTAGTTACTGGCAGTGGGTTTCTGAAGTGTTCTTGAGCCCATGTGGTGATATCCTTTACACACTGATGTCGCTTGTTGATGCAGTACAGCCCGAGGGATTGAAGGTCACGGGCTTAGCTGCTTACGTGCAGTGATTTCTCCAGATTCTCTGAACCCTTTGATGATATTACGGACCGTAGATGGTGAAATCCCTAAATTCCTTGCAATAGCTGGTTGAGAAAGGTTTTTCTTAAACTGTTCAACAATTTGCTCACGCATTTGTTGACAAAGTGGTGACCCTCGACCCATCCTTGTTTGTGAATGACTGAGCATTTCATGGAATCTACTATTATACCCAATCATGGCACCCACCTGTTCCCAATTTGCCTGTTCACCTGTGGGATGTTCCAAATAAGTGTTTGATGAGCATTCCTCAACTTTATCTGTATTTATTGCCACCTTTCCCAACTTCTTTGTCACATGTTGCTGGCATCAAATTCTAAAGTTAAGGATTATTTGCAAAAAAAAAAAGTTTATCAGTTTGAACATCAAATATGTTGTCTTTGTAGCATATTCAACTGAATATGGGTTGAAAATGATTTGCAAATCATTGTATTCCGTTCATATTTACAATTTCCCAACTCATATGGAAACGGGGTTTGTAGAACAATGAGGCTGTATTCCTTTCTGGAGAGGGTGGGGGCTGTTTGCGTATTCAAGAAGTTATCTCTTCCTGTTTGAATGTTAGACCACCCCGAGATGACGGTATGACTGTAAAACTTGATAATATTCATATTCTGTCTTGATGGTCCTTCTTACTCTGCAAATATGTCATCTGAAAGAACTTGGGATTGACCAGTGACTTTAATTCCCTGGGAGGAAAGGCTGGTCAGACGCAACAGTGTGTTAGGGTGAGCAAATTAAACGCTACTTTTCTCCTGAGCTCATTGTAAACAAACATTGTGTCGACCGTTTCGGACTGCTTCACTTTTTCTGAGGAAGGCATTCCGCTTGTTATTTGCGCCAAATGTTCCGCAAACATTTCCTGTGAAGGGGAAATAAAAAAAATAAAAATCCTCATGCTTCAACACATTGAACCTTATCAAACACCTGAAACACCAACATCGCCACAACGGTGTTTTGAAAGCGAACAAAGGCGCCTGCTGCTCAGGAAGCTGCCCCAAAGCCAGCCACAGAAAAAGGTGTGCACAGACTACAGGTAAATGTAAATGTGGGTCAATCGGTGATCTGTATCGGCCTTGAGAAGCATAACGTTATCTGTATCGGTATGAATTGGGGAAAACATTTTTTTTTAGCATAATATCAGCTTTTCCTCGTTACTTTACACCTATTTGCTCTTTTATTCCACTTGTATTTGGAAAATTATTTTTAAAATGTGAAGCGGGCCATCAGATAAAAGTGTGCCTTTAAAATGTTTAGTTTTTTTCACTTTTGACAGCAATGAATGATCCGTCATTTTTCCGTTCATGGTATGAATATGAATACATATTAAAAAAATAAGGTATTAGCAATAAGAAATAAAGAAAGAACAATCATCTTTGTTCGTCACATTGAAACAAATTGTAAATGGTTAGCTGAATAATGACCTAAGAGAGATGAGTCCCTTAGACTAGCAAGAGCAGCTTTTTTTGTGTCTGATATTTATTTATTTTATTTAATGAGTTCTGATAAATATAACTTGCTAAAAAAATCCTGAACGATGAAAAAGATGCATCGATAACCGTGACTAATTGTAACATTCGCTTAATACATCGAATTGTAGCACCTTGAATTGCAAAAAAAAAAAAAAAAGTTTAGATTTTACAGTAAAAAAAACTGGCCACCCTGTCGCCAACTTTTGTTGCAAAAATAGCAATGGTATCATTTTTACATTGACAGTTATGCACTGTAAAAATAACGATAGATTTTGCAGAAAAAATCTGCCTTTTTTATAGTTTTTTGATACAAAAATGGCCCTGTTTTTCCATTTGCAGTAATGCACTGTGAAAATGTCCATACATTTTACAGTAAAAAAAAAAAAAATCTCAGTCGCTCTGTCACTAGAATTTTACCATAAAAATAACAGTAAAACCGTTTTTTCATTCACAGTAATGCACTGTAAAAACAACGACCGCAGATTTTACGGATAAAAAAACTGGCAACACAGTCACAATTTTACTGTAAAAATAACAATGTTACCGTTTTTCAATTTGATTAAATACAGTGTTTTTAACCGTAAAATCTACAGACTTTTTTTATACAGTGTAACTTTTTTTTACACCTAATTGACCGTTGAGAATGTGACTTGTGCAGTTGATTAAACTGCGTGGATTTGACAGTACTCCCTTGAAAAAGTAATTTTTAATCTTAATCTTGATAATAATAATAATAATAATAATAGCAATTAGGGTGTTGTGATAACATGGCACACTGACAAAGCTTAACCTATTGTTACTATAACAATCTACAAGGTTAATGTAGGTTGCTTCTCTTTCTTCCCCTCCATTTTTCTGCATTCTTTCGTATCTCAAGTTATCATTACGTATATGTATTGTTGCATTTGAACAATTGTATTGTTGATAATAAAGGTAAAGTATTGGTATTGTTTAATATCAATAGCACTATTTGTATTGGTATTCATATTGCTCCATTTTTAGTGTAATAATGCTCCTTGTCATTTCTGTATTTTTTATTTTTATTTTCGCTAACTGCTTATTTGCTATTACTTTTACCATCATATTTGTACATGTCGTATTTGCTGATGTTGCTCTGTTGTTGTTGTTGTTGTTGTGTTTGCTGTTGTTGTTTTTGTCTCTCTGTCTAATCCCCCTCTTGTCCCCACAATTCCCCCCTCTGTCTTCCTTTTTCTCTCTTTCTATCCCTTCCTGCTCCGGCCCGGCTGCACCAAATGATAATATAAATACATTTAATAAAGTCAAAATACAAGTAAGGCAACAATCAATCAATCAATCAATGTTTATTTATACAGCCCTAAATCACAAGTGTCTCAAAGGGCTGACAAGAGAAGTATCCTACACTTCTCTTTTGTAAAGTAAATCTGAACAGCCGATATGGGCATCTACATCTGCTATATGATTTGCCCGAGAAGCTGGGCAGGACATTATAAAAAAAAAAAAAAAAAAAAAAGGGTGTTGTGATAGCGACAGTCGGACTATTTGGATTTCCACTTTTTATCAAGAGAAAAACATTTTGAAAACCTGAACAAGGCAGATTTTTTTTGGTGATTTTTTTCACAGCAAAATACAAAACCCAAAACCAGTGAAGTTGGCACGTTGTGTAAATCGTAAATAAAAACAGAATACAATGATTTGCAAATCCTTTTCAACTTATATTCAATTGAATTGACTGCAAAAACAAGATATTTAATGTTCAAACTAAGAAACGTAATTTGTTTTGCAAATAATCATTAACTTAGAATTTAATGGCAGCAACACATTGCAAAAAAGTTGGCACACGGGCATTTTTACCACTGTGTTACATGGCCTTTCCTTTTAACAACACTCAGTAAACTGCTTTCTTTCAGTCCGGGGTCTCCGTTGTGGTATTTTAGGCTTTATAATGCACCACACATTTTCAATGGGAGACAGGTCTGGGGCCGTACTTATCAAGCTTCTTAGAATTACTCCTAAGAAGTCTGCTAAGAGTTGACTTAAGAGTAAATAAATTCTTCGCTGAAAGCTGCACTTAAAAGTTAGTTATCAAGCGTCTTACTCACACTTTCAGCGAAGTGTAGGACTGAATCTTAAGTGTCACACTCAGAGCTGAATTACGACATTACTATGTGCCGTAAACGAAATTTTAGGTGACGTAATTTCTGTGTCCATAGAAATGACCAATCACGGAATGGAATCCGTTGTCTAAGAATAAAGAAATATCTTGGAAATATTTAAGTGGACAATGGGAGTGTATATTTTGACCATAAACTACAAAATAATACAAAACAAACTAGTCCCCGCCGGCACTCACGCTACCGCTCCCTCTCTTCTATCGCCCACACACTCACTGACGTCACTCACCTCACGGCCACACACATACGCTACTGTCATAACATTTTCTTTCCAATTCATTAATTAGGCAACTAATTTCAAACTGGTGTGGGTGGCTCTATATATACTAGCCCACTGCAGACACATGCAGAAATCAACAAGGAATCGAAAAGTATTAAATCTGTGACAAAAATAATATCCGCTCTGTCTAAACCAGGGGTCACCAACGCGGTGCCCGCGGGCACCAGGTAGCCCGTAAGGACCAGATGAGTAGCCCGCTGGCCTGTTCTTAAAAATAGCTCAAATAGCAGCACTTACCAGTGAGCTGCCTCTATTTTTTTAATTGTATTTATTTACTAGAAAGCTGGTCTCTCTTTGCTCGACATTTTTAATTCTAAGAGAGACAAAACTCAAATAGAATTTGAAAATCCAAGAAAATATTTTAAAGACTTGGTCTTCACTTGTTTAAATAAATTCATTCTTTTTTTTCCTTTGCTTCTTATAACTTTCAGAAAGACAGTTTTAAAGAAAAAATACAACCTTAAAAATTATTTTAGGATTTTTAAACACATATACCTTTTTACCTTTTAAATTCCTTCCTCTTCTTTCCTGACAATTTAAATCAATGTTCAAGTAAATTTATTTTTTTTATTGTAAAGAATAATAAATACATTTTAATTTAATTCTTCATTTTAGCTTCTGTTTTTTCGACAAAGAATATTTGTGAAATATTTCTTCAAACTTATTATGATTAAAATTCAAAAAAAATATTCTGGCAAATGTAGAAAATCTGTAGAATCAAATTTAAATCTTATTTCAAAGTCTTTTGAATTTCTTTTAAAATTTTTGTTCTGGAAAATCTAGAAGAAATAATGATTTGTCTTTGTTAGAAATATAGCTTGGTCCAATTTGTTATATATTCTAACAAAGTGTAGATTGGATTTTAACCTATTTAAAACATGTCATCAAAATTCTAAAATTAATCTTAATCAGGAAAAATTAGTAATGATGTTCCATAAAAAGATTCGAATTAGCTAGTTTTTCTCCTTTTTTTTGTTTAAATTTTGAATTTTAAAGAGTCGAAATTGAAAATAAACTGTTTCAAAATTTAATTGTCATTTTTTTTCGTGTTTTCTCCTCTTTTAAACCGTTCAATTAAGTGTAAATATCATTAATTATTAATAATAACATAGAGTTAAAGGTAAATTGAGCAAATTGGCTATTTCTGGCAATTTATTTAAGTGTGTATCAAACTGGTAGCCCTTCGCATTAATCAGTACCCAAGAAGTAGCTCTTGGTTTCAAAAAGGTTGGTGACCCCTGGTCTAAACGATACCGTTTGATCAGCTGCTCGTCATCAGAAAAAAAAAAAAACATTGTTCCATTCCCTGAACGTTCGCGCACGTCTCTCTCGCCTCAGTGCCATCCCCTGCTGGCAACTCCTAACCACTTAAGACACCTCTGAAGGTCTCTTAAATATCGTGGAGAGTAGGAGTGATTCTTAGACTTAAGAACGTTGATAAAAAAGCTTTTATTCTTAAGTTTGAGAGTAGGACTAAATTTCGCAAATTCTCAGGACTTAAGTGTAAAATGGCACTCTAAGAAGCTTGATAAGTACGGCCCCTGGACTACAGGCAGGCCAGTCTATTAACCACACTCTTTTACTACGAAGCCACGCTGTTGTAACACGTGCAGAATGTGGCTTGGCAGTGTCTTGTTGAAATAAGCAGGGGCGTCCGTGAAAAAGACGTATGTTAATTTTTTTCATTTCATTTTTATGTATCTCCTTCATTGATGTGCATCTTTGATAGACAATTATAACACAATTATTCAGTTACACCGTTACACACCAATGCCTGAGAAGGAGCAGGATGAAGAAAAATCTTATATTTTCCTGCCCCCTTCACATAATACATAGTCTTACTTAATGATATGTGAACCAACAATTACATCCAAATATAACGAAAAAAAAACAAAAAAGAAAAAAAAAAACACAAGTGCAAAACTTCATGAAGTACAAACCGAACAAAAAAACAAAAGAAGTAATATACACCTCACGGGATGATACAAAACAAATACAAAACCAGGCAAAAAACAAGTAAATTAATAAATATAAAGCAAAATGTAAACACTTATGGCTGTCCATATGATTTTATTGTTCTGTCTTTATATATTTTTTTCAATTGGAATATATTTTTACAATGTTTTATCTCATTATAAAGAGAATTCCATAGTTTAACCCCCACCACTGATATACACATTTGTTTTAAAGTTGTCCTTGAATACTGATGTTGGAAATGACCTTTTCTTCTACGCTCTTCATTCTCAGAAGTGATGACAAACATTTTTTGTAAATTTGCTGGTAATGTTTTGCTTTTAGCCTTAAACATGACACATAATGTCCGTAACTTTACTAGCTCCTGTAATTTCAATAAACCTGAATTAATGAATAATATGTTAGTGTGTTCTTAGTAATCGACTTTATGATTAATCCTTATAGCTCTTTTCTGTAGTTGATACAATGCCTTTATGTTACTCTTATATGTGTTCCCCCACACTTCCACACAGTAGCTGATATATGGCAATATAAGTGCACAATACAATATGCGCATTGCCCTATAATCTAACACATATTTTACCTTATTTAATATAAAAATAATTTATATTGTGCAATATGAGATTTCCATGTCAGACAGTATCACTCCTAAAAATCTAAGTTCAGAAACCCTTTCAATATCAATTCCATTTATTGACAATTTGATCGTTTCCTCCCTTTTCCTCTTACAAAAAATCATGAACTTTGTTTTTTCTACATTTAATGATAATTTATTGGCATCAAACCATCTCTTAAGTTTAATCATTTCCTGTTCAATAATTTTTGATAATGCTTTTAAGTCGTGTCCCGAACTATAAAAGTTGGTGTCGTCCGCAAATAATACAAATTTCACCAACTTTGATACCTCACATATATCATTAATATATAAAATAAGCAATTTTGGTCCCAAAACCGAACCTTGTGGAATTCCACATTCAATCCTCATTTGTTCAGATGTATTACCCATAAAATCCACAAACTCTTGTCTATTATCTAAATAACTTCTTAGCCAGTCTAAAACTACTCCTCTCACACCAAATGAATACAACTTGGACAATAATATAGAATGATCTATAGTATCAAATGCTTTTTTAAGATCGATAAATACCCCTATAGTGTATTTCTTATTATCAGTTGCTGTTGCTATATCCTCAATTATATTCATTACAGCTGAAGCAGTGGATCTATTGGTCCGGAATCCATACTGGCTCTCACTCAACAGCATGTTCTTTTCAATAAAACTATCTAATTTTTTTACAAATATTTTTTCAATTATTTTACAAAATTGTGACAGTAGTGACACTGGTCTGTAATTAGTGAATCTATGTTTATCTCCCGTTTTAAAGAGTGGAATTACCTTTGCTACCTTCATTTTATTTGGAAAGGTCCCTGTTTGAAAAGAAAGATTAAAAATATAACAAAGAGGTTTGATGATACAGTCAATAGTCTTTTTTACAATTATCATGTCTATACCATCACTGTCTGTTGATGTCTTATTTTTCAGTTTTGTTACCACCGATACAATTTCATTTTCACTAACATCTCCTAGAAGCATGGACTGTAGCACTTTGCTTCCCCCTCTCCATCCACTCTGTATATCTTTATGTTCTCCAATACTCTCTGCCAATTTGGGTCCAACATTCACAAAAAAAGAATTGAATCCGTTTGCCACTTCATTCATATTTGTTATCATCTTATTATCCTCATTGATAAAATGGCTTGGTGGGTTTGTAGGCCCAGATGTTTTTCCTATTACCTTGTTCAGAATATTCCAAGTTCCTTTGATATTGTTTTTATTTTTTTCTAGTAAATTATTATAATATTCTCTTTTTGCTTGTCTCATTATTGTTATCAATTTGTTTTTGTAAACCTTATATTTCGTTTCAGCATCCTTTGTTCTTACTTTTATGAAATCTCTGTAAAGTTTGTTTTTCTTTTTACAAGCATTCTGTAGTCCCTTTATAATCCAAGGCTTTTTATTGTAGCTGTCTCTTTGTTTCCATACATTCGGACAATGCTTTTCATACAATGATAAATATATATTAAGAAAAGCCTCATATGCAGCATTTGCTTCTCCCCCATACACCTCATTCCAGTCTGTTTCAAATAAGTCCTTCCTAAACCTATTTATTGCCTCTTCAGTTCTTTTCCTTACATATCTATGAGTTTTTTCCTCCCTCGTTTTATCAATTGGACAGTCATAAGTAAGAAACACAGGTAAGTGGTCACTTATATCATTAATTACTAGTCCACTTTTTATATGATTTTTTATGTCATTTATAAAGATGTGATCAATTAACGTTGCACAATTTGTCGTTATTCTACTGGGTTTGGTGATCAATGGATAAAGCCCTCTACTATATACCACATCCAAGAAGTCTCTTGTTGATTTATTTCTGGGTGAGCTTAGCAGGTCTATGTTATAGTCGCCACACATGACAAATGTTTTCTTTTCCTTCACCTTACACAATAATTCTTCCAAACTATCATTAAATGCTTCTACTTTAGACCCAGGTGTCCTATATAAACACGTAACAATAACATTTCTCTTCTTTTCTATTTCTACCTCTACAGTTACACATTCAAATAAATCATCAATTACCACTGTCATACATTCCACAGGTCTACATTTCAATTCACAGTCAACAAACAGGGCCACACCTCCTCCCTTCTTGTTTCTTCTACTACAGTGATACAACTCATACCCGTCAATGGAGAAATCGATACCTCTGTCTTTATCGATCCATGTTACTTCTAGACCTCCACCCCAGATCCCACCTCACTCCTACCCACTTCTCTAAAGTGGGCTGGCTCAAGGTGGAGGACAGAGTTAAACAACTTGCACTGAGCCTAGTCTATAAAATCCGCTACACCTCCCTGATACCGAAGTACATGTCAAACTACTTCCTTAACGTAAATGACCGCCATAACCACAACACCAGGGGGTGCTCCACTAACCACGTTAAACCCAGATTCCGAACTAACAAAGGTCTTAACTCATTCTCTTTCTATGCCATATCAATGTGGAATGCGCTCCCAACAGGTATAAAAGAAAGGGCATCTCTATCCTCCTTCAAAACCGCTATAAAAGTTCACCTCCAGGCAGCTACAACCCTAAACTAACACCCTCCCCGGATTGCTAATAATCAAATGTAAACAATCAAATGCAGATTCTTTTTCTTATGCCTTCTGATCTCTCTCTCTCTCTCTCTCTCTCTCTCTCTCTCTCTCTCTCTCTCTCTCTCTCTCTCTCTCTCTCTCTATGTCCACTACTTGATGTCCGTATCCCCACCCCCCACCCCCCCACCCCACCCCCCCTCCACACTCCTGATTGTAAATAATGTAAATAATTCAATGTGATTATCTTGTGTGATGACTGTATTATGATGATAGTATATATGATAGTATATATCTGTATCATGAATCAATTTAAGTGGACCCCGACTTAAACAAGTTGAAAAACTTATTTGGGTGTTACCATTTAGTGGTCAATTGTACGGAATATGTACTTCACTGTGCAACCTACTAATAAAAGTCTCAATCAATCAATCAATCAATCAGAAAGTGCTATTATTTTGAATTTGCCATTTAGAGTCTTCAGGTATTCGTCGATCTTTGAGAAATTTGCATATAAGCTTCTACAGTTGAAATGTATTAAAGAAAATGTATTATCTAAACTAACATTGTCATTGAATTGTTCCTCGGTGTAGTAGTCACATGTAGCATTGATTGAGTTGAACAGATGGTTTTCTGGGTCAACATCATTTTCAAAGTCATACAGTTTATAGTCCATGTATTCAGCTCTTGGAAACTTTTGATTCTCAGTTGTCTCACCTTCTCGCTGCGTAGCCTTCCCCGTCTCCAGCCAAGGATGAGCCGTGTCAGTCATAAGTCTAGCACGTCTCATCTATATTGATCCAAGTCGCGGAGCTCTCGGATCATGACAACTTTGGCTTCTTCATATGGTCCATTTAGCCGAATCATGATTTTGCAGTTCCGTGTCCATGTTGCTTGTATCTTGTTTTCTTTTCTGAGGATGCGTGCTTGTCTTGCAATGTCAGCGTTCTTCTTGGTAAGATGTTCATTGATGTAAACCCCAGTTCCCTTCAGCTTCCTTCCCTGCCGTAGTAACTCCGTCTTGTGTTTCCGATTTACAAACCGGATCACAATGGCTGGGTTGGTTCTGCTGTCCTTCCTGGGGATAGTACGGCACGCTGAAATGCTGCCACTTTGAAGAGTCATGTTCTTACTGGAAAAAAAGTTAATTACTTGCCGTTCAAGTGTCACAAGTTCGTCTGCCGGGGCTTCGGCGTCCTTGTCAGCGTCCCTGCTGCGAGTCCCGGCCACTCTTGCATATGTGCGATGTTTGGTTTCTAGTCCACTTATAATTAAATCGTCCATTCTGGTGTACTGTTCAATTTCGTCAATTCTTGCTTCTAGGTCAACAATTTTCTTGTCTTTTTCCTTGATGATGTTTTTCAGCATTTTGATTTCGGTCAACAACTCCATGAGTGTGTCTTGCTGTTTGGCCACTGTCCTTACATCCTCCGACAGGGAGTTAAGCGATTTCCTGATCTCCTCCAAGTCTTCCTCGAATTTCTTGTGTTTCGCACTCATTTTCTTAATTCACTTGGTTTTCTTCTTAATTTCAGTTCGGTTTCTTTACTGGCTAAAACTCACAACCCAAATTGCCGAGACGCGTCACGGCACTTTCGCCTTCCCACCGATGGGGTCCCGTCCGGCCTGGCAAGCCTCGCTCCAGCCTCTCTCTCCTGTTGCTCCAAAACCTGTATGTAACTTTCAGGATTAATGTTGCCTTCACAGATGTGTAAGTTAGCCATGCCTTGGGCACTAATACACCCCCATACCATCACAGATGCTGGCTTTTCAACTTGGCGCCTATAACAATCCGGATGTTTCTTTTCCTCTTCGGTCCGGAGGACACGACGTCCACAGTTTCCAAAAACAATTTGAAATGTGGACTCGAACACTTTTCCACTTTGCATCAGTCCATCTTAGATGAGCTCAGGCCAAGTGAAACCGTCGGCCTTTCTGGGTGTTGTTGATAAATGGCTTCCGCTTTGCATAGTAGAGTTCTAACTTGCACTTACAGATGTAGCGACCAACTGTAGTTACTGACAGTGGTTTTCTGAAGTGTTCCTGAGCCCGTGTGGTGATATCCTTTACACACCGATGTCGCTGTTTGATGCAGTATCGCCTCAGGGATCGAAGGTCCGTAATATCATCGCTTACGTGCAATGATTTCTCCAAATTCTCTGAACCTTTTGATGATATTACGTACCGTTGATGGTGAAATCCCTAAATTCCTTGCAATAGCTGGTTGAGAAATGTTGTTCTTAAACTGTTGGACAATTTGCTCACACATTTCTTCACAAAGTGGTGACCCTCGCCCCATCCTTGTTTGTTAATGACTGAGCATTTTATAGAAGCTGCTTTTATACCCAATCATAGCATCATAGTTCCCAATTAGCCTGTTCACCTGTGGGATGTTCCAAATAAGTGTTATAAGAGCATTCCTTAACTTTCTCAGTCTTTTTTGCCACTTGTGCCAGCTTTTTTTAAACATGTTGCAGGCATCAACTTCCAAATGAGCTAATATTTGCGTTTTCCAGTTTGAACGTTCTGTATCTTGTCTTTGCAGTCTATTCAATTGAATATAGGTTGAAAAGGATTTGCAAATCATTGTATTCTGTTTTTATTTACCATTTACACAACGTGCCAACTTCACCGGGTTTTGGGTTTTGTACAACAAACATTCGTCTTTGTGGCCCGTGACCCGGTGAAGAGTTCAGATTGTCCCACACGTAGTTTTTTCCGTGAGAATGTTTGTTGGATATGAGAACCGTAGAGCTGCGGAATGCTGCAGGGAGATGAAGAGCCGCCTCCATACGTGACGTGCTAGCAGTAAACAGCAGGCTAAAAGGGAAGCTGCAGCCTGTTTACGCTCGCATTTCCACAAGCGCAAAAGGTAGCAAAACAGCATCATTACCGGGCACAGTTGTACTAAATGGCTGCACAGAACATCCCCGACATCACCCACGCATTGTTGCGACTACAGAGAGGAGGGGAAAAAAAACAACCTTGGAGCTGACAGAGGTAAAGGGGAGGGAAAATTGGGCGTTCATCCATCGCCTATGTCTCGCTCTCGTTCGATATTACACCCACTTCACCCAGTTTTGATCTGACAGCTGCCTCAGAAGTGAGAGATCGTGGGGGGTTCAGGTGGGGGGGGGGGGGGGGGAGTTGCACTGGGTTCCACGAGATGTGAAAGGTGAAGGCGGGAAAAAAAATGAAGGCGAAAAACACCTCGTCCCTCCTTCCCCCTCTGGAAAAAAAACACCCAAACTGAGCGAAAACAAACACATGAATAAATAAATCAACAAAAAGAATTGCAACGGGGAGATTTTAAACTGCGGCGGTATCAATAATTCAGTCACCTGAGACGCTGTTTTTGTTCAGCATAAGGTTTGACGCGACTGGCAGTCGGAGTCAAGATGAGGGAGACCTTTTTATTATTGATGCGGTGGCGCACAGCTCACATCTGCTGTTACCAACACAAACAGTCGTAAAATGTCTGCGGCACTGTTGTGTGCGGAGTCTCACCAGGTCCGATACGACAAGTCAGCATCTCCAAGCATTAAAAATGCTCACTTTGGATTGACACAGTCTGAGAAGGACAGTCCTCACCTAATTATGTGTTTATTTTGGCTGAAGTTTGGAGGTAATTATATTGTACATGATAGTGTAGTAAAAGTCTGGATGAGATGCTCGCTGACCCTAGTTATGACCCAGTATGGGTCACTCTATCATGAAATATAAAAACAATAATTTATGAGGAAATTAATAAATAAATAAAATATTATATATATATATATGTATATATATATATACATATATATATATATATATATATATATATATATATATATATATATATATATATATATATATATATATATATATATATATATACATACACCGTATTTATCTGGAGTATAAGTCGCACTGGCCGAAAATGCATAATAAAGAAGAAAAAAAACACTAGAGTATAAGTCGCATTTTTTGGGGAAATTTATTTGATAAAACCCAACACCAAGATTAGACATTTGAAAGGCAATTTAAAATAAATAAAGAACAGTGAACAACAGGCTGAATAAGTGTACGTTATATGACGCATAAATAACCAACTCAGAACGTGCCTGGTATGTTAACGTAACATATTATGGTAAGAGTCATTCAAATAACTATAACATGCTATACGTTTACCAAACAATCTGTCACTCCAAATCGCTAATCTCAGTTTTTATAAATTACCGCCAATGTTGAAATTATCAATTTTCATAGGTACGGAAGTAGTAGCAGGTAGCATTTTTTTTTTCACAATGCACTTCTGCCATGTACCGCCCCCGCCGAATTTTTATTGGTTGACGTGTGTGTGTGAGACGATTGCTGATATACGCCTAGTCTCTTACGTGAGTGAGATAAATAATATTATTTGATATTTTACGGAAATGTGTTAATAATTTCACGCATAAATCGCTTCAGAGTATAAATCGCACCCCCGGCCAAACTATGAAAAAAACTGCGATTTATAATCCGAAAAATACGGTGTATACCTCGGATAAGCGGAAGAAGATGGATGGATGGATGGATAATATACCTGTTTATATATATATATATATATATATATATATATATATATATATATATATATATATATATATAATATATATACCTGTATATATATATATACATACCTGTATATATATGCATAGAAAAAAAAAATATATATATATATATATATATATATATATATATATATATATATATATATATATATATATATATATATATATATATATATATATATGAATATATGAATATATATATATATATATACATATATATATATATATATATATATATATATATATATATATATATATATATATATATATATATATATATATATGTATATATATATATATATATATATATATATATATATATATATATATATATAATGAGCGGTAGAAAATGGATTGATGGATATATACATACCTGTATATATATGCATAGAAAAAAAAAAAAATATATATATATACACATATACCTGTATATACATATACATACCTGTATGTATATATATATATATATATATATATATATATATATATATGCATAGAAGAAAAAATATATACATATACATATACCTGTATATATATATATATATACATACCTGTATATATATGCATGGGGAAAAAAAAATATATATATATACATATACCTGTATATATATATATATATACATATCTGTGTATATATATATATATATATATATATATATATATATATATATATATATATATATATATATATATATATATATATATATATATATATATATATATATATATATATATATATATATATATATACGGTCGTGGTCAAAAGTTTACATACACTTGTAAAGAACATAATGTCATGGCTGTCTTGAGTTTCCAATACTTTCTACAACTCTTATATTTTTGTGATAGAGTGATTGGAGCACATACTTGTTGGTCGCAAAAAAACATTCATGAAGTTTGGTTCTTTTATGAATTTATTATGGGTCTACTGAAAATGTGACCAAATCTGCTGGGTCAAAAGTATACATACAGTAATGTTAATATTTGGTTACATGTCCGTTGGCAAGTTTCAATGCAAGTTTCGCTTTTGGTAGCCATCCACAAGCTTCTGGTTGAATTTTTGACCACTCCTCTTGAAAAAATTGGTGCAGTTCAGCTAAATGTGTTGGTTTTCTGACATGGACTTGTTTCTTCAGCATTGTTCACACGTTTAAGTCAGGACTTTGGGAAGGCCATTCTAAAACCTTAATTCTAGCTTAATTTAGCCATTCCTTTACCATTTTTGAGGTGTGTTTGGGGTCATTGTCCTGTTGGAACACCCAACTGCGCCCAAGACCCAACCTCCGGGCTGATGATTTTAGGTTGTCCTGAAGAATTTGGAGGTAATCCTCCTTTGTCACAGTCCCATTTACTCTCTGTAAAGCACCAGTTCCATTGGCAACAAAACAGGCCCAGAGCATAATACTACCACCACCATGCTTGACGGTAGGGATTGGTGTTCCTGGGATTAAAGACCTCATCTTTTCTCCTCCAAACATATTGATGGGTATTGTGGCCAAACAGGTCAATTTTTGTTTCATCTGACCACAGAACTTTCCTCCAGAAGGTCTTAACTTTGTCCATGTGATGTCGGTTGAAACAAAAATTGAGCTGTTTAAAAGCATAAAAATGAGCCGAAATTTTTGTATGAAAAAAACTGCTGTTCTTTAAAGGTGTCCACTAGATGTCGCAATAGTAATTCTTTGTATCTTTGTAGATGATGCTACATATGTAAAACAAATTAACCACATGTTCGTGCACCAGTTGAGGAAAATGATTAAATTATATAAATAACATCTTGTAATTTGATTTTGATATTATTTTTTTTGTCAGAATCAGAATCAGAATCAGAATAGTTTTATTGCCATTGTTTGAGAACGGTTTCACAAACTAGGAATTTTTCTTGGTGCAAACGTGCAACATAAAACACATATAACACATATTTGGTAATAAAAAGAGCTGTGACTGATCTTGATAGATTGAAAATTAACACCAATGAGTTGACTGATGAACATTGTCATACAACTTTTTCAGAATGTATAAATAACGACATATAAAGATAGAATACTATTAACCGCAACCCCAACAACAATATGATTTGTACATTTTCAGAATGTGCCTGTTCTATTTTTAAACAAAAAAAACAATCTGAAATTGTCTTTATTTTTAAGTTATCGTGCCGTGATTTTTTTACCAGTCCGGCCCACTTGGGTGTAGAATTTTCTCCATGTGGGCCCCGATCTAAAATGAGTTTGACACCCCTGGTATAACCATTAAACAAATAGCTAAATTGGTCTTATATCTCGTACCGCGTTGTACCTAATAAAGTGTCCGTATAGAAAGTGTCAGATTTACAAAGCCTTCTAAACCTGCGCGCTCGGCCTCACCTGCTGTCTGTGCTGTCGAAAAAATCGCTTAACATGCGGCGTTCGAGGTCTATTTCACTGTCTGGACAAGCTGGACGCTAAAAGGCCAAGAAAAAGAAATAAATTGGTAATCACGCCGCTTGGTTGGTTTGACTTTGAGCCTGTGGGACATTTTGAAACAAAGGCACGCTCGGCCAGGTGGAGAAATAAAAGGCACATAAGCTTTCTTGTTACCTTTTGTGCAGCGCGGTCCGATTATTCCGAGTCCTTCTTCACGCCTCCCTAATGCAGTGTCAGTACCAATGCTCACGGTTAGCATCACTCCTCCCCGCCTTCATCAGTAACTTGGCCGAGCGCAAATGACCCTTACCAGTGCACCGGGGGCCGGCATGAACTTAATCACTAGAGCAAATTGAAACCACTTGCTCGGCAGTATTTTTACAGGGGTAAAGCATATGCCCTCAAGTCTATGGCGACTGACCTCTGCTTTTGAAAGGATTGGAGGCCTGAAAAGAAAATGTTGTTTCGCTCGTGTCGCATTAGGTCAGAATTCCTGCCATACCCCTTTGCTTGCTGTGTGAGTTATACGGCCGCCGTAATCCCCTCGCAAGTTGACATTTAGAGGCCACGGGGAAAAAAGAGAGAGGCGTCATCGCTGTGGGTGTGTGTTTACCATCGGGGAGATTCACCGCTTTTTGAAGGCCTTCCGAAACGGGTTTGACCCCGATTACTGGTTCCCAGTGCTGGTTCTTGTCAGCAGGACCGGTCAACAACTCCTAAAAAAAGACTACACCGGGTTTTCAATGGGGGAATTATTTTTTTTTTCTTCTGCCTAGCCAAAGACGAAATGTATTGTTTTAGAAAATCCCTGTTTGTTAGGCCACACTGCAAAAAAGTCAGTGTTCAAAAACAAGTAAAAAAAAATAAAAAAATTAGGGGTATTTTATTTGAACTAAGGAAACTTATCTGCCAATAGAACAAGAAAATTTGGCTTGTCAAGACTTTCCAAAACAAGTAAAATTAGCTAACTTCAATGAACCCAAAAATAACTTAAAATAAGTATATTCTCACTAATAACAAGCGCACTTTTCTTGGTAGAAAAAAAAAAAAAAGAGACATTTTTGCTCAATTTGTTGAAAAATATTGTTAAATTAAGTAAATGCTAGTGCCATTATCTTGACATAATGATAGGCGCTCTGCATTACATTTCTTGAAGCCAGCAAACTTATACTAAAAACGAATTTATTGTTCTTAATGGAAAGGAAACAAGGTAACCGTTTGTTACTCTCGGGGTCTACTAGCCGCTCAGGCAACTCATATTGTCTAAAAATGCATTTTGCCATCGATAACATGACATCATCACGTCGAGTGCGTGCTCTTTCAGTCAATTAGTGCACAAGGAATGTATATACAGTATATGTATATGTTGGGGACATCTCTACGCTGCTGACCCGTCTCCGCTCGAGATGGTCTCCTGCTGGCCCCACTATGGACTGGACTCTCACTATTATGTTAGATCCACTATGGACTGGACTTTCACAATATTATTTCAGACCCACTCGACGTCCATTGCATGCGGTCCTTTCCAAGGTTTCTCATAGTCATCGACGTCCCATTGGGGTTGTGAGTTTTTCCTTGCCCTTATGTGGGCTCTGTACCGTGAATGTCATTGTGGCTTTTGCTCTCCTTTGAGACACTTGTGATTTAGGGCTATATAAATAAACATTGATTGATATATATATATATATATATATATATATATATATATATATATATATATATATATATATATATATATATATATATATATATATATATATATATATATATATATATATATATATATATATATATATATATATATATACCTGTATATATATACACTACCGTTCAAAAGTTTGGGGTCACCCAAACAATTTTGTGGAATAGCCTTCATTTCTAAGAACAAGAATAGACTGTCGAGTTTCAGATGAAAGTTCTCTTTTTCTGGCCATTTTGAGCGTTTAATTGACCCCACAAATGTGATGCTCCAGAAACTCAATCTGCTCAAAGGAAGGTCAGTTTTGTAGCTTCTGTAACGAGCTAAACTGTTTTCAGATGTGTGAACATGATTGCACAAGGGTTTTCTAATCATCAATTAGCCTTCTGAGCCAATGAGCAAACACATTGAACCATTACAACACTGGAGTGATAGTTGCTGGAAATGGGCCTCTATACACCTATGTAGATATTGCACCAAAAACCAGACATTTGCAGCTAGAATAGTCATTTACCACATTAGCAATGTATAGAGTGTATTTCTTTAAAGTTAAGACTAGTTTAAAGTTTTCTCTTAATTGAAAAGTACGGTGCTTTTCCTTCAAAAATAAGGACATTTCAATGTGACCCCAAACTTTTGAACGGTAGTGTAGGTCATAAAATCTCAGCAACAAGCTGTAATATCTTACTGAGATCATTTAGGACCAAAACCCTTAAAACAAGTAAAACACTCTGACATAAAATCTGCTTAGTGAGAAGAATTATTTTATCAGACAGAAAATAAGCAAATATCACCCTTATTTGAGATATTTCATCTTACTTAGATTTCAGTTTTTGCAGTGTACGTTTATAATCTCATTTTAGCTAAAGGGGACTTTTGATGAATCTGCATTTAAAACACATCATTGTTGTCTCAAACTTTTTTTTATCAAGTACAACTTCAGAAAAAACTTGGCTCGCCAAGTACAAAACCCTAAACCAGTGAAGTTGGTACATTATGTAAATCGTAAATACAAACAGAATACAATGATTTGCAAATACTTTTCAACTTATATTCTATTGAATACACGGCAACGACAAGATATTTCATGTTTGAACTGAGAACCTTTTTTTTTTTTTTTTGCAAACAATCATTAACTTAGAATAATGGCAGCAACACATTGCACAAAAATAGGCACAGGGGCATTTTTACCACTGTGTTACATGGCCTTTCCTTTTAACAACACTCAGTAAACTTTTGGGAACTGAGGAGACCAATTTTTGAAGCTTTACAGGTGGAATTATTTCCCATTCTTGCTTGATGTACAGCTTAAGTTGTTCAACAGTCCGGGGTCTCGATTGTGGTATTTTAGGCTTCATATCGCGCCACACATTTTCAATGGGAGACAGGTCTAGACTACAGGCAGGCCAGTCTAGTACCTGCACTCTTTTACTATGAAGCCACGCTGTTGTAACACGTGGCTTGGCATTGTTTTGCTAAAATAAGCGTCCATTATAACGTTGCTTGGATGGCAACATATGTTGCTCCAAAACCTGTATGTACCTTTCAGCATTAATGGTGCCTTCACAGATGTGTAAGTTACCCATGTCTTGGGCACTAATACACCCCCATACCATCACAGAAGCTGGCTTTTGAACTTTGCGCCTATAACAATCCGGATGGTTCTTTTCCTCTTTGGTCAGGAGTACACAACGACCACAGTTTCCAAAAACAATTTGAAATGTGGACTCGTCACTTTGCATCAGTCCATCTTAGATGAGCTAGATGATCAGCAGCGTTTCTGGGTGTTGTTGATAAATGGCTTTGGCTTTGCATAGTAGAGTTTTAACTTGCACTTACAGATGTAGCGACAAACTGTAGTTACTGACAGTGGTTTTCTGACGTGTCCGTAATATCATCGCTTACGTGCAGTGATTTCTCCAGATTCTTTGAACCTTTTGATGATATTATGGATCGTAGATGGTGAAATCCCCAAATTCCTTGCAATAGCTCACTGAGAAATGTTGTTCTTAAACTGTGGGACAATTTGCTCCCCGCATTTGTTCACAAAGTGGTGACCCTCGCCCCATCCTTGTTTGTGAATGACTGAGCATTTCATGGAAGCTGCTTTTATACCCAATCATGGCACCCACCTGTTCCCAATTAGCCTGTTCACCTGTGGGATGTTCCAAATAAGTGTTTGGTGAGCATTCCTCAAATTTCTCAGTCTTTTTTGCCACTCGGGCCAGCTTTTTTGAAACATGTTGCAGGCATCAAATTCCAATTAAGCTAATATTTGCAAAAAATAACAAAGTTTTCCAGTTTTTTATCTTGTCTTTGCAGTCTATTCAATTGAATATAAGTTGAAAAGGATTTGCATATCATTGTATTCTGTTTTTATTTACCATTTACACAATGTGCCAACTTCACTGATTTTGGCGTACAACCATAATGATCAACATTAAAATACAGTACCGTAGTAGGCCTAAGTATTCATTAAAAATAAGGCAGTGCTTTTATTTAACAAATATTTAAAATATTTGGCCACTGTGACATTACACACAGTTTTTAATATAATAAAATAAAACACTGTACTTTATTTTAAGTACAATTTTGGGGTACCACTCGTTGGAGCCCGCGTACTACTAGTAGTAAACGTACTACTAGTGTAGACAACATGATTGGATATGTTTAGGTGTACATTTTGCTCCACAGTCACTTTTATAACCCGTTTTTTTGCATCTTTCTGCAACATGTTCGATCCTGGAGGCGTTTCCCGGATTGCAAAAGTATCATAATTTATCTTTTGAGCACCCCCGCGACCCCGAGAGGGAAAACCAGTTGAAAATTGATGGATGGATGGAAAATGTACACTGTTTTAAATATATATTTTGACGTGGTCAAAGCAAATTTTTCCAGACACGGTCGAAAATAGACTAAATAAAAATGATATAGATTCACCCGGTCACAACATTAGTTACACCTGCACACTTGCAAATCGATTCAGACTCTGCATAAAAAAAAAAAACTGCTTTTATCAGCATTCATGTCACTGCAGGTCACACGTCGGTGTTATTATGCACATGCCAAGATTAGATGAAAATAATACTTTATCCTACCTTGTTTTGTGATTCCTCATAGCCAGAGGTGTAGAAGCTCACCCCCCTCTGGCTGAGAGGTTGACTTAATGTCCATGTAAGTACGTCCACCTCGCTGTGACATCACAACATACCCCGACCGCAAAACCCCACGAACAGAGATGCATGAACCTTATAATTTGATGTTTTGTTTGATGTTTTGGGCATTGTTTACCACAAGTACCCAACTTTGTAACAACATTTATAAGTCAGAAAAGAAATTAATTGTGTCGTTTAAAGTAGTCGTTCACATTACACAAACACAATTTGATTTGTAATGTAAACGAAGTGGGTCCCTGAACTGTCATGACGTCACATGATTACGAGAGCAAACAAGGCTCCAATTCTAAAAGGCTTCACTCCTGGGGGACATTTGCGAAAATTTCAGAGATTTTGTGCAACATTTTCTTAACTCTATCATTTATATTAAGAAGGAAGTCATTTTTTTTCTCTTGCAGTTTGCTTCGACATGTGTTCGAAGAGCGTGTGGGCAAGCAGTCGGGGCCTCTTCTTCATCTCTTTTGTGTTTGACTCATTGGTCCACTATTTGTGTATTTTGGCAAGAAAAATATGTGTGTCACTTTTTGATGACATATAGGCCGGATGAACGCGACTTGATTGCAACGGATGCAAAATCAGATTTGTGTTTACTGTACATACGAAAGAAACCTACGTCGGATTTGAAAAAAATCGGAAATGTACTGTTCACATTGGCACATAAAAATCAGATACAAGACAGGTATGCGCAGAAAAATCAGAATTGACCTCCAGTGTTAACATGGACTTACAGTCGTGGTCAAAACCCGCATCATAATTATCCCCTCACGCATCATAATTATCCCCTCAACTCCCCCCAAAATGGATTAACTCGCTGGAATAAAAAAGACAATATAACATACATCCATAAACGTGGATGCATGTGAAAAAGTGCAATATATTTATCTGTACAGTAACCTATTTATTTATTTATATATTGCTTTTTTTATCCTGCACTACCATGAGCTAATGTAACGAAATTTCGTTCTTATCTGTACTGTAAAGTTCAAATTTGAATGACAATAAAAAGGAAGTTTAAGTCTAAGTCAAAGTCTCTAAGTCTAAAAGTTTACATACACTTGTAAAGAACATAATATAATGGCTGTCTTGAGTTTCCAATAATTTCTACAACTTTTATTTTTTTGTGATAAAGTGATTGGAGCACATACTTGTTTGTCAAAATAAACATTTATGAAGTTTGGTTCTTTTATGAATTAATTATGGGTCTACTGAAAATATGACCAAATCTGCTGGGTCCCTTGGCAAGTTTCACTGCAATAAGACGCTTTTGGTAGCCATCCACAAGCTTCTGGCAAGCTTCTGGTTGAATTTTTGACCACTCCTCTTGACAAAATTGGTGCAGTTCAGCTAAATGTGTTGGTTTTCTGACATGGACTTGTTTCTTCAGCATTGTCCACACGTTTAAGTCAGGACTTTGGGAAGGCCAATCTAGAACTTTCATTCTAGCCTGATTGAGCCATTCCTTTACCGCTTTTGACGTTGATTAGGTGGCAGATATATATTTGCAAGGGAAATTAAATCTTGTGAGACGATGTCGGCGATGAAATGGGGAAATGCCCGCCATTTCCACTCGCATCAGCCGACTACGAGGTGTACCACTGGCTTATACGGCGTCGAATGGGTGCAACACATTTTCACGTTTAATATGTTTTTTTAAATTGTAATTTTGACAGTAGCACATACCGTATTTCCTTGAATAGCCGCAGGGGCGTTAATTAATTTAAAACCTCCTGTCACTCCTGCGTTTACCGGAAACCGGCGGGATGGCCGTGCATGCGGTAATTATTTTAAAACCTCTTCTCACTCCGGCGTTTACCAAGAGGAATCCATAAAATTTAGACGTGCGCTTTGAGTGTGATGTAAGCATACCATCATGAAAAGCACATTTAATTAAAAAAAACGTTATTATGGTCTTACCTGTACTTATAAATGGAGTCCATTTGCAGCTCCTTCTGACCAAAAGCATCGATAACTTGTTTATAGAAGTCTTCATTATTTTCTTTTTTCCGTTTTAAAAGTCTCTGTCTCGATGGAGATATTCCTTTAATTATTACCTCCTGCTTCCATTGAAAGTCCAGTTTAGAAAACTGTTTTATTTTAGATACTGGTATGTAATCCTACATGTTAGAAGGAAGAAAAAAAATCTCTTGCTGCGTGTGTTCACTTCTTCTGCAGTACCAGAAGTCGCAAGAAGAATCACTAGCGCGGCAGCGCCCTCTACCACCAGGAGGCGGGAGTCATTTAATGACTTATACAGTATTTCACACACGCAGCTACGGTATATTAATAAAACATAGCTGCTTACTGTTCTCTTTAGCATACTGTACCGGTATTCAATAGCTTGGACCTTAAATCCTACTGAATAGCTCTTTATCTTTTTTCCTTTGTGCGATTGTAAACTACTGAAAGCAGCTTCCTCCATTTTGAAAATGAGGACAGATGCGTCACTCGTGACGTAACGAATTTGACCCGGTGGAAGTTCTAGCCATATGCTAAATATTTTGCGAAACGAGTTTGACCCGGTGAAAATTATAGACATGCGATAATAAAATTAATATTTTGCGAAACGAATTTGATCCGGCTTCAATAATAAACCGGCGATAAGGCCAAGCATGCGTTAATTATTTTGAGAAACGAGTTTGACCCGGCAGTAATTCTAGACGTGCGAATACTATATTCCCTGCGCCAATTCAAGGAAATACGGTAAGATATGTTTTAATTGCTGATGCAGGTTTATTGATTTTTAAATGCGCCAGGAAATAACCTGTTTTGTACACTGTTGATTAGATTCAATGTACAGTAGTGTGTAAATGTATTTATGTATAGTATTTATCCAGCAATGTTCATGTGGTTACATCAATTATGGTATTTTGAGAGGTAATCATTGAAGTCAGACATCACTGAAGGCCTAGGTGGGAAACGCACGGCCCGCCACTGATGTTCTAGAGGAGTTTATTTACCAGAAGTCCCAATTAACTGCGATAAAAGAGGGCCGACTTTACACGCTAACCTCTGGTCTGTACGTGGAACGTTTATTAAAAATAACATTGCTGTTGACGTATTGTATGTAGTTGTGTCACGGATGCCGAAAGACTTTCAACTGTCATAAAAAAAACAAACCCAAGCAGGGTCGACAAGGACCAGGCTAGCTTTTACCACATTTACCTGTTCTCGTGCTTTTGTTCTCAATCCCAGTGCTCAGAGGCGTTATTGAAGGACTTTGCACACGGGGCTGATCTGCTTTCACTCAGGCTTTTTGTCACGTCACCGAGCTGTTGCACAATAGACATACATGTCGTACACGCTCGTCCTTCTGGTGGAATTCCACAGCACCCAGGGGCTCCTTATAAAATCCCCAATGAAATACCTGACGCTCTTCCTCCCCGTTCATAATCGTAAACAGCACCTTTAATAGCTCTTCAAATAATACCTGTTTTGTCCTGATTTACGGAGGCAGTAAACGTCTTCAAAGTGCGGTGTAATCTTTCATTAGGGATCTCTGGGACGGTGTCGGCCATATCTGTTCTTCATTAGGTTTAATCGCCCTGTGTTCTACCTGTTCATTTTATTGTAACATAAAAGCTGCCTTGTTAAAGAAACACCACGGATGATCTTGTTAACACAGACCTACTAAGTGGTTGAGAAGGTGATATTTATGATATTTATATTCCTATGGCGAGGCGGGATACGGTGCATTCAGGGTCCGGCCCGTGACACTGACCACCGCCTGTCAACGTAACGTGGGGAGCGGAGGGAGGGTTAGCTCAGGCAAGGTATTTGACCCGTGTAACCTCTGACCCTCAGATGATTGAAGTGGCGGCTTTGCCTGCTCTGGTGCTCCAGCCTCGAGACAACGTGACGAGTCCTTTAGGAGCTCTCTGGTTGCAAGGTTTTGAGAGAGAGGGAGGAACTAAAAGAAGCAAAGCCAAAGGAGGGGCTGGAGGACAGGCGCCGGTCTTTGTTGGGAGCTTTGTTGTAATGTGTCTGTCCGGGGTTTAGGCCTCGAGACATGCCGCCCAAAGCCGCGAGGTGGGCTCGGATGTGACCTTGAGTGGTCTTAATGGGTGTCACTGATGGCTGCTTGGCTTCTTGCTCATGTAACCTGAACGGATGAGCAAATAACACAACGGATACGAATAAAAACAACACACAAGTCGACCGACTGTACGATTATAGGCTCTACTCTCTTTTTCGGACATGTTGAATTGTGCAAGTGTGAGTGACTTCAATAACTGCTGCCTGAGTTTTTTGGGTTTTTTTGTACTGCAAAAACAAGCAATTTTTGTGTGGATCACAAAAATAAATCACCAAAATTCTAATAATTCCCCAGATTGTTAGCCATGACTACTTCAATGACTTTTATAAGCAGAGTTAGAAATCGAATAAACCTTTACCATTGCTGTTATGATGTGTTCATACTCATTTAACATAACATACTAACATTATACCATAATTGGTCCTGGGCATGACGTTAAAGTGCATCCGGCAGTGGAGGCTCCTCTATGGGGTCTTGGGGCACTAGGACAGGGGTCGGCAACCCGCGGCTCCGGGTTGACCACTCTGATGCGGCTCAGCTGCATACTTGCCGACCCTCCCGGTTTCCCCAGTATACTTAACGACCCCCCGATTTTCCCAGGAGACTGCCTCTCCTAGAAATCTCCCAGGGCAAATATTATCCTATTTTCACTCTAATGACTTAATCAAGGGCGTGCCCTAATGGCACTGCATTAATTATCCTCTATAGCATTTACAAACAGCGTGCCAGCCCAGCCACATGTTATATGTTGCTTTTACTTGCACACGTAGGCGACAGCAAGGCATACTTGCTCAACAGCCACACAGCTTACACTGACGGTAGCCGTATAAAACAACTTTAACACTGTTACGTTACAAATATGCGCCACACTGTGAACTCACACCAAAAAAGAATGACAAACACATTTCTGGAGAACATCCGCACCGTAACACAACATAAACACAACACAACAAATACCCAGAATCCCATGCAGCCCTAACTCTTCCGGTCTACATTATACACCCCCGCTTCCACCAAACCCCCCCACACATCAACCCCCCCCCCTCTCCGTGCGTCGGTTGAGCGGAAGAGTTAGGGCTGCATGGGATTCTGGGTATTTGTTGTGTTGTGTTGATGTTGTGTTACAGTGCAGATGTTCTCCAGAAATGTGTTTGTCATTCTTTTTTGGTGTGGGTTCAAAGTGTGGCGCATATTTGTAACGTAACAGTGTTAAAGTTGTTTTTGTACGGCTACCGTCAGTGTAAGCTGTGTGGCTGTTGAACAAGTATGCCTTGCTGTCACTTACGTGAGCAAGCAAAGGCTGCATTCAACATGTGGCCAAGCAGGTACGCTGTTTGGGCAGGCTGTAGAGGGCGCTAAAAGCAGTGCCAGCACGTCCTGAAATTTGGGAGTCTCCCGGAAATTTGAGGGGGTTGGCAAGAAAGACGCTATCAAGCGCCACTCAATTAAAAGTCGCGGGCCGCACTAACATTAAATTTCCATATTGAGATGTGTGCCGGTGCGTGTGTCAGAGACCCCTGGTTAACATAGCGCAAAGCAATTTAAGCTTTGTATGCGGTGTTTTTCATTTTAAATTTTCAAAAAATTTTTGTGGCTCCCATTGTTTTCTTTAATTTGTGAAACTTTCCAAAATGGCTCTTTGAGTGGTAAAGGTTGCCGACCCCTGCACTAGGAGGTTAACCCCTTTATTACTGTTACCCCAGGTGGCTCTTGGCAAAGGTCTAGTACAGGGGTCGGCAACCCACGGCTACGGAGCCGCATGCGGCTCTTTGACCACTCTGATGCGGCTCAACTGCATATTTGCCGACCCTCCCGATTTATCCGGGAGACTTCCGGATTTCAGTGCCTCTCCCTGTAATCTCCCGGGGCAATTATTCTCAGATTTTCACCCTGTCAACTATAATTAGGGGACACTGTGATGACAGAGCATTTATCATCGTGCCAGTCCAGTTACATGTTGTATGCAGCTTCTGCTTGCACATGTAGGCGTCAGCAAGGCATACTTGTTCCACAGCCATACAGGTTACACTGACGGTGACGATATAAACAACTTTAACACTCTTACTAATATACGCCACACTGTGAACCCACACCAAACAAGAATGACAAACACATTTCGGGAGAACATCCGCACTGTAACACAACATAAACACAACAGAACAAATACCCAGAATCCCATGCATCCCTAACTCTTCCGGGCTACATAATACACCCCCGCTACCACCAAACCCCGCCCCCCCCAAACCTGCCCCCCACACATCAACACCCCCCCCCCCCCCTATGTGCGTCGGTTGAGGTGGGCGGGGTTTGGTGGTAGCGGCGGTGTATAATGTAGCCCGGAAGAGTTAAGGATGCATGGGTTTGATTGATTGATTGATTAAGACTTTTATTAGTAGGTTGCACAGTGAAGTACATATTCCGTACAATTGACCACTAAATGGTAACACCCGAATAAGTTTTTCAACTTGTTTAAGTCGGGGTCCACTTAAATTGATTCATGATACAGATATATACTATCATATATACTATCATCATAATACAGTCATCACACAAGATAATCACATTGAATTATTTACATTATTTACAATCAGGGGTGTGGAGGGGGTGGGGGGTAGGATATGGACAGCAAGTAGTGGACATATATATAGAGAGAGAGAAAGAGAGAGAGAGAGAGAGAGAGAGAGAGAGAGAGAGAGAGAGAGAGAGAGAGAGAGAGAGAGAGAGAGAGAGAGAGAGAGATCAGAAGGCATAAGAAAAAGTATCTGCATTTGATTGTTTACATTTGATTATTAGCAATCCGGGGAGGGTGTTAGTTTAGGGTTGTAGCTGCCTGGAGGTGAACTTATATTGCGGTTTTGAAGGAGGATATAGATGCCCTTTCTTTTATACCTGTTGGGAGCGCATTCCACATTGATGTGGCATAGAAAGAGAATGAGTTAAGACCTTTCTTAGTTCGGAATCTGGGTTTAACGTGGTTAGTGGAGCTCCCCCTGGTGTTGTGGTTATGGCGGTCATTTACGTTAAGGAAGTAGTTTGACATGTACTTCGGTATCAGGGAGGTGTAGTGGATTTTATAGACTAGGCTCAGTGCAAGTTGTTTAACTCTGTCCTCCACCTTGAGCCAGCCCACTTTAGAGAAGTGGGTAGGAGTGAGGTGGGATCTGGGGTGGAGGTCTAGAAGTAACCTGACTAGCTTGTTCTGAGATGTTTGGAGTTTACATTTGAGGGTTTTGGAGGTGCTAGGGTACCAGGAGGTGCATGCGTAATCGAAAAAGGGTTGAACGAGAGTTCCCGCTAGAATCCTCAAGGTGCTTTTGTTGACCAGAGAGGAGATTCTGTAGAGAAATCTTGTTCGTTGGTTAACCTTTCTGATTACCTTGGTTGCCATTTTATCACAGGAGAGGTTAGCCTCTAGAATGGAACCTAGGTAGGTGACCTCATCTTTCCTGGTGATAACAATGTCACCCACTTTTATGGTGAAGTCATTGACTTTCTTAAGGTTGATGTGGGACCCAAACAGGATGGATTCTGTTTTACCCAAGTGTATGGATAGCTTGTTGTCAGCGAGCCAGGTGCAAGTTCTACACAGCTCAGCACTGAGGATTTTCTCCACCTGTGACTTGTCCTTGCCGGATACCAGCAGGGCAGTCATCCGCAAACAAAAACAATTCACAGTCGCATGCCGATGACATGTCATTTATGTATATTAGGAACAGTAAAGGTCCCAATATACTGCCTTGGGGGACTCCACAGCTCACCGAGAGGGGGGGGGCGGGGGGGACACGGTGCCGTTCACCTCTACCACCTGCTCCCTCCCCTCCAAGTAAGATTGCATCCAGCTCCATGAGGTTTTGTTAAATCCGATTGCTCTGAGCTTATCCAACAGTATAGCGTGGTTAACGGTGTCAAAGGCCTTCTGAAGGTCCAGCATGACCATGCCGCAGTATTTGCCCGCGTCCGCCTCATGTTTGATGTGGTCGGTCAGATAGAGAAGACGTGTCAGTGGAGTGGTTAGTTCTGAAGCCGGATTGGAATTTGTACATGAGTTTATTAGTGGCAAGGTAACTATCGACCTGTTCATAAACTATTTTCTCCATTACTTTCGAAATGGAGCTGAGAATAGAAACAGGTCGGTAGTTGCCAGGGATTCTGGGTATTTGTTCTGTTGTGTTTATGTTGTGTTACAGTGCGGATGTTCTCCCGAAATGTGTTTGTCATTCTTGTTTGGTGTGGGTTCACAGTGTGGCGCATATTAGTAAGAGTGTTAAAGTTGTTTATATCGCCACCGTCAGTGTAACCTGTATGGCTGTGGACCAAGTAGGCCTTGCTGTCATTTACGTGAGCAAGCAAAAGCTGCATACAACATGTACCTGGACTGGCATGCTGGTTGTAGAGGGTGCTAAATGCCGTGTCATCACTGTATGCCCTTATTATTGTTGTTCGGGTGAAAATCAGCAGACATTTGAGAGAAAAGGGGACTTACATTTTGGGGATCTTTCGGTAAAATCGGGAGGGTTGGCAAGTATGGCGGTAAGTATGACGCTGTCAAGCGCCATTCATATAAAACTTGTGGTCCGCACTAACATTACATTTTCATATTAAGATGTGGGCTGCATTTTTGAAACCCCTAGTTTATACATAGCACAAAGCAAAAAAAACTTTGTATGCAGTGTTATTTCATTTTAAATGTCAAAAGAGTTTTGTGGCTCCCATTGTTTTCTTTAATTCGTGAAACTGGTCAAAATGGCTCTTTGAGTGGTAAATGTTGCCGACCCCTGGTCTAGTACCTGATTGGCCCCTAGCCAGGGATACGGTGAAGACCTCAATGGCAGAGCAGGCGGAAGACGGTAGATGTATGAACCACCACAACAGCTGCGATGGCGGATCCATGTGGGCGCAGTTATGGGGAAATAACAACCCAAGACCTCAACGGAGGAACAGGCGGAGGATGACTGCTAACCCTATGGAGCGTCACAACGGCTGGGATGACGGATGAAGGCTGCAGCAGAAAAGGGTCCCCAGTCGTCTTGGACTCCATGCCACTGGACCTTGACCCGGATCTGTCAAGGATCGTGTGGTGACTGTCTGTGCACCAGTCTCCCCACGTTAAACTAAGTCACGCACAGGCATCCTCCATAAAGTGATACACCCCTACCAGGAGGACCGTCATACTTGCTTCGAGTGACCGCCGATGATACCATATTAATTCAACATCTCAGACCCCATACAGTGAAAACTTGATGTACGAATCCCTCACTTTATGAACTTTTCGATTTACGAACCATTGACCGAATAAAAATATGCTTTGGTGTACGAACTTTGTCCCAGTGTATGATTGTTTCATCCATCCATTTTGTGCTCGGCAGCACATTCATTCAGGACAGACTGATCGATCTCTGGTGGTCATTTAGTCAGCAGAGCAGTGCTGTTGTTAGCTATTGTGCTAGGTACTACTATTTGTGCTTTTTAAACATATTTATGCTTTTAACAACATTTTTTATACATTTTGCTAGCTCAATGAGTCCAAAAAAAGCAAGGGATAAGCAATGTGTGGTTGGAGGTATCCACAGTGTCACAACACTGCCACGCCATTCCTTCCGCTGCATGCCAAGATGATTAACTAAAAAGGCAACAAGGTTTTTTTTTTAGTCCTAATTTTAGCAATCTGGTTGTTAAAGTTAAGGAGTTTTGTGATTTCAACTGTGAGTGCACCACAGGGCATGTGAAAGTGTGTGTGTGTGTCTGCTGGGCGGATGCATACAAGGACAGTTTAGCTGGCTGTTGTTGTTTTGATTTTGTTAATAAAGAGTGAGTTGATCCATTATCACTGTGTTATTTTTGTTTGATGTATTGTGTTCAAAGTAAACAAACTTTTATTAAAATATGTAAATTTGTTAAGGCTGCAACCTATTATTCATGTTTACATTGTTGCCTAAATATACACACTTTTTTCAATTTACAAACCGTTTAAGAACAGATCAAGTTTGTATATTGACGTTGCACTGTATCAACATTCCATTAGTGTAAAACTTTTCCGAACTATTAGCCGCAACTTTGTTCCCACACTTTAAACCCTGTGCCTTTTACATTGATGAAACTACTTTATGGATTTTTACCGGGTTCACAAGCTTCATTATGTTAATCTATTTAGCCTCGTTACATCAGACCAATGAAACGGCTTTGATATGTGCAATGAAATTTAGTGGGTGTGGCCTAAATTTAGGTGCACTCTATAGTTTGGAAATGTAATTTACTTTGACTTTTACACACAATAGATTATAACAACTAATGTGAGAAATGCGTTCAAGGTTTCTCATTGTAATCCCATTGGGTTGAGGTTTTTCTTGCCCTGATGTGGGATATGAGCCGAGGATGTCGTTGTGGCTTGTGCAGCCCTTTGAGACACTCATGATTTAGGGCTACACTGCAAAAAGTCAGTGTTCAAAAACAAGAAGAAAAAAAAATACAAAAATTAGGGGTATTTTATTTCAACTAAGCAAAATTATCTGCCAATAGAACAAGAAAATTTGGCTTCTCAAGACTTTCCAAAACAATTAAAATTAGCTAACCTCAATGAACCCAAAAATACCTTAATATAAGTATATTCTCACTAATAACAACTGTACTACTATATGAGTACGTATTTTCTATTGTTTCATTGAAAATAAAACAACAAAGTCCATTTGGCTGTCATTCTGTTTTAATTATGAGACACAATTGTGTCAAAGTCATGATGTTTTTTTTACATGCTTGAAATAAGAAATTATTACTTTAAAAAAGTAGTTTTATACTTGTGAGTGTTAATGACACAGCTTTGCAACAGTTAATATTCTAGTTTCAAGCATGTTTTACTCAATATAGGTCATAACATCTCAGCAACAAGCTGTAATATCTTACTGAGATCATTTAGGACCAAAACCCTTAAAACAAGTAAAACACTCTAACATAAAATCTACTTAGTGAGAAGAATTATCTTATCAGACAGAAAATAAGCAAATATCACCCTTATTTGAGATATTTAATCTTACTTAGATTTCAGTTTTTGCAGTGTATATAAATAATCTTTGATTGATCGATTGAGCAGCATTGCTAGGGGCTAAATTTACAAACTAACCATAACCTTAACCATAAAACCATAATAAAACAAACACTGACTGTACATTTTCCACTTTCGCTGGGATGTTGACCAACGCTATGCTCACATAATTATGTTTAGATGAAGAATGATCACAATCCTCACGAAGGGTTGAAAAAAAGTTGCCTTTTTCACCATCTCGGGGGATGTTAAAGTCCATCAGCCTCTCGGTTCATGGCCACATTTGTCTACTACCAGGTGAGATATACGTGAATTATAAATCTAGAATTTATTTTTAGCAAGTTTGAGACGAAGCAGAAGCAGTCTCCAGCTTAGTGTGTCAACAATAGCAGCATTAGCTAGCATTAGCTCATTGCTATCAATGCGCTGCTAAAATAGTCCGTCTGCGTTGCCGCTTATAATAACAGTATCGCTCATATTTGGTGAATTTTTTAGGTCAAAACATGTAAATGGAGTATCCTTGGCAGTTTTTGGATGCTTTTTTTTTATACAGAGGGTATAATGAGCTTATTAGAGGACGTTCAATCTGTTGACTCAATTGTTAGGCATTTATTTTTTGTTTCAAATGCAATACAAAAAAAGCCAAGCTTATGTTCTAGGGCAGCGAATCTTTGGGTGTCCCACGATTCGATTCAATATCGATTCTTGGGGTCACGATTCGATTATAAATCGATTTGTTCGATTAAACGCGATTCTCGATTCAAAAACGATATTTTTCCAATTCAAAACAATTCTCTATTCATTCAATACATAGGATTTCAGCAGGATCTACCCCAGTCTGCTGACATGCAAGCAGAGTAGTAGTTTTTAATTTTAACCATTAAATGAACAAAAAATATGACTTATTTTATCTTTGTGGAAAGTTTTGGACACAGTGTGTTGTCAAGCTTATGAGATGCGATGCAAGTGTAAGCCACTGTGACACTATTGTTCATTTTTATTTTTATTTTTTATAAATGTCTAATGATAATGTCAATGAGGGATCTTTAATCACTGCTATGTTGAAATTATAACTAATATTGATACTCTTGTTGATAATATTCATTTTTGTTTCACTACTTTTGGTTTGTTCTGTGTCATGTTTGTGTCTCCTCTCAATTGCTCTGTTTATTGCTGTTCTGAGTGTTGCTGGGTCGGGTTTGGTTTTGGAACTGGATTGCATTGTTATGGTATTGCTGTGTAATGTTTTGTTGGATTAAATAATAAAATTTAAAAAATAAAAAAATTAAATAAAAACTTTTTTTTTTTTTAAATCGATTTTTGAAAAATGAGAATCGATACTGTGAGAATCGCGATTTGAATTCAAATCGATTTTTTCCAACACCCCTAGTATGTTCATTGTAAATGACAAACAGCACATCTCTTCCGATCTTTGCGTCTTTCCAGTATGACTGATCTGATAATATGGTCAGAGTGCAGAAGCGTTACTACCGTGAAGTAGAATCCATGGAAATTGCCAAAGATATATCCGGAGCGGAATATTCAATATGGCCGACAGAATTTGCGGCATTTTGTGACATTTTAGACGGTATTTTTACATATTTTGTGGACTGTAAACACATTTGGATATGCTTTAATGCAGGGGTGTCAAAGTCAAGGCCCGCAGGTTTATTATCTATGGCCCAAGAGGATGATTTTTGATTAGTATTAGAACCGGCCCACAGGCCACAGCCGCCTGCTGCTGTTTTGCACGCACCAATACTCCATCGGTGTTGGCGCTAGGAATTTTCTAAATTAAGTCTTGAAAACGGGGTCCCACAGTCAATGTTCCCTCTAATTGTTCATGTGTGTGAGCATTCAGTGGAGCCCATGTGAGCAACATCAGACGTGCACACTGTGGCTACACCAGCAGCACACCTGTCCCAAACCTGACTAAATAACAAGTTCAATCTCCATCCATCCATCCATTTTCTACCGCTTGTCCCTTTCGGGGTCGCGGGGGGTGCTGGAGCTTATCTCAGCTGCATTCGGGCGGAAGGCGGGGTACACCCTGGACAAGTCGCCACCTCATCGCAGGGCCAACACAGATAAACAGACAACATTCTCTTATTATTATAATCAAATGACAGCAGTCATTTCCATGAGGTTATTTTCTAATATAAGTGTTTAGGCCCACTTACAATGACAATAACAAACTATGAACTGTGTACTTGTATTGTTTGTCTGGGTGGAGGTCCTGCTTTGGAAATAATTTGTACCCCTTTCAGACATTGCATTTAGTTCCCATTAAAACATTCACATGTTGCACAATGAGATGTAAGCAGGGGATCATGTGTACATTCCTGCAACTTCCTGTTTGTAAAAAATATATTTTTATTAGTATTTATTTAATATGCTAACAGCATTTCATGATTAATATTTATAAATTAAGATTCCTAATAAATGACATTAGAATAAGCACACATTTGATTGGTAAATCATAGTGTAACGACCTGGAATTACACCTTATGTGTGGTGTTGGAGTTGTCCGACTTTTTGTGTGGCTGTAAACGCATCACTGGCTAAGTGCCATATGTGCATGTGTTGGCGCAAGTGAGAAAGAGCGAGCGGCTGCTGTTGATATAACAAAGTTGCTTTTGGTCTGGTTTGTACTGCAGAAAATTACCAGTTTTGCTAGATATAATTTTTTCACTAATATTTTGGTGATGTGTTTATGGCCGACAATAAAGAGTTTTGCTCAGTAAAGTGATCGATGGAATTCATGCCCTCAAAGCGTCTCGACAGACGTTACAATATTTGAACAATGATGACGAAAACTGTTTTCTCTGTCGTGTCCGTGTCGTGTCGAAAATTGTTATGCGCTTATTTTTTTATTTGATTTTGTGCGTGGCATAGATTTGCCGTGCGCAGAGGATGCTTGAGCAGTGCGCAATTGCACAGGCGCGCACCTTAGAGGGAACATTGCCCACAGTAAATTTTTGGGGTCCCACTTTTTTGTAACCGTTTTGAAAACAAATGATAAATGTATGCGTTATCCTGTTATATCGCACATTCTATATTGTGTTTTGGAAAAAGGTTGTCATAAACGTTACTTAATTCATTAAAAAAGAAAAAAACACATTTTTATGCATATGCACGGCGTGGCGAAGTTGGTAGAGTGGCTGTGCCAGCAATCGGAGTGTTGCTGGTTACTGGGGTTCAATTCCCACCTTCTACCTTCCTAGTCACGTCCGTTGTGTGCTTGGGCAAGACACTTCACCCTTGCTCCTGATGGCTGCTGGTTAGCGCCTTGCATGGCAGCTCCCGCCATCAGTGTGTGAATGGGTAAATGTGGAAATACTGTCAAAGCGCTTTATGTACCTTGAAGGTAGAAAAGCGCTATACAAGTACAACCCATTTATCATTTATTTATTTATTTATTTATTTAGTATATACATTCATTCACTTTCTTCTTTCCTTCATGGATCTAAACTTTACCGCTGCCATTTTTTTCCCCTATTATTTTTATTGTAATATTTTCAGAATGAGTTTGTTCTATTTTTGGCCAAAGTAAAACACAAAACAATCTGAAGTCGTCTTTATTTTTTTAATTTTAATGCCATGATTTTAATAGTCCGGCCCTCGTGTGCACACATTTTCCACCATCCGGCCCCTGAGCTAAAATGAGTTTGACATCCCTGGTTTAATGTATCCATCCATTTTCTACCGCTTGTCCCTCCCTGGGTTGCGAGGTGCTGGAGCCTATCCCAGCTGCATTCGGGCGGAAGTTTTTCAGTTCTACTGGTACTTTAAAGATAATATTGTTTAATTTTATCACTGCAAATACTTTTGTAATAAATATGTAATGTGTCATGAGTCAAAATACTTGTAATTATCCTAATTAGTTGTTGAGACCTGGTGGCGGCTCATATAGAGGTGCATGTTTAGAATTAGGATTTGCACGACTTTAGCTTTTCTATTCCACATTGCTTATGTCTACATATCAGATCGTTGTGATCTTCAGAGAAAAAAAAGTGCCCTTTTTTGAAAAATCTCGGCCTAATAGTGTTTAGCCCCTTGAGCACGGATACATCAATTGTCATGTTACACTTCAACTAAGCCAATAATCTCTCTTAGTTTTCACCTTGTGTATGCCTCAAGGTCAAATGACTTTTCTCTCCTTAGTGGTCTCAAATGTTGCCTTGCTGCTCCCGGGGTCATCCCGACTAATCCCCAGTTACTCAAGTCCTGCTGGATTTCTCCCATGGGCAGCAGAAACCGGATCCCTCCCCTCCGCAAACCCCCTGAAGCTGAGCTGGGCCGAGCGAGATGTCCGCAGAGATAAGCATCCGGAGCCCACTCCCAGTCGGGGGGTCTTAGGTAAGAATTCAGAGACACATCATCACAAATCCATTAGGGCTTGCCCACTACTTTAACAACAAAGCCCAGCTGCAGCTGCTACACCTTTTAGCCCTAGCCTGCAGTGCCGCCAACTCCTGGTACAGGTCTGGACTCCCTCGAACCTATTTCTCAGAAAGAAACCACTATAAAACAAATAATGTGTACGTACTGAACACAACACTGTGCGGCTCATACTCACAGGTTTTTATGCAATTTCAGAGAAATCCTGGTACTGGACCGAATTCCCTCCATGAAATCCAACAGAATAGCCGCTTCTTGGTGCAAACTGGGGCCACCCCGCGCGGATCGTGGGGCCCGTGATCTGCGTAAAGATAATAGTGGCCCTGAGCACACGGTTTATGAGGGGACAGACAAATAGGAAAAATTAAACAGTGACGTCTCAAACTGTAGTACGGGCCCCGTCTAGTGGTACACCAAAGAATGACTTGATGAAAGTACAGTGTTTTATTTTCCTATGTTCAAACACAGTGTTACTGTTCGAAACCGTCTGCAACGTTACAGTGGCCAAAATATATTCAATATTAAATTGCGGACCGCCCTCCGAGTCACTGCCGTTGTGTCCTTGAGCAAGACCCGTTACCCAGGTGCTCCCAGTGCCACCCACACTGGTTTGAAATGTAACTTACAGATATGTATGTAAAGCGCTTTGAGTCACGAGAGAAAAAGCGCTATATAATTATATAATACAAGTTTAATTCACTTCATTAAATATACTTCTGCCTTGTTTTTTAATGAATACTTAGGCCTACAACCATACTTGCCAACCTTGAGACCTCAAAATTCGGGAGATGGGGGGGGGGGGGGGGGGGGGGTAGGTTTTGGTGGTAGCGGGGGGTGTATATTTTAGCGTCCCGGAAGAGTTAGTGCTGCAAGGGGTTCTGGGTATTTGTTCTGTTGTGTTTATGTTGTGTTACGGTGCGGATGTTCTCCCGAAATGTGTTTGTCATTCTTGTTTGGTGTGGGTTCACAGTGTGGCGCATATTTGTAACAGTGTTAAAGTTGTTTATACGTCCACCCTCAGTGTGACCTGTATGACTGTTGATCAAGTATGCATTGCATTCACTTATGTGTGTGTATAAGTCGCATATATTATGTGACTGGGCCGGCACGCTGTTTGTATGGAGGAAAAGTGGACGTGACGACAGGTTGTAGAGGACGCTAAAGGCAGTGCCCCAATATTGTTGTCCGGGTGGAAAACGGGAGAAATTCGGGAGAATGGTTGCCCCGGGAGATTTTCGGGAGGGGCACTGAAATTCGGGAGTCTCCCAGGAAAATCGGGAGGGTTGGCAAGTATGCCTACGACGTTACTGTATTTTAATGTTGGTCATTATGGTGGTACTTGGAGAGCCAAGTGTTTTCTGAGGTGGTACTTGGTGAAGAAAGTTCGAGAACCACAGGCGTAAATTATTTTGCAAAGGTCGGACGGCATCCGATGGTGCTTTGTCCCAACGGAGCTTTTATTTGTTTGGTTTGCTGTTGTCTCATTTTATCCACCAAACATTTTATGCTGTGCGTGAATGCACAAAGGTGCGCTTTATTGATGTTATTGACTTGTTGGAGTGCTAATCAGGCATATTTGGTCAGTGCGTGACTGCAAGCTAATCGATGCTAACATGCTATTTAGGCTAGCTGTATGTACATATTGCATCATTATGCCTCATGTGTAGGTATATTTGAGCTCATTTAATATCCTTTACTTTTATCCTCTTTGTATATCATTTATGTTTGCATGTCTCATGACATATTATCTGTATGTAATATTGGCTACATTTCATATAGTTGTTTGTGTGCCATGTTGTTCCAGACCACAGCAAACATTACCTATCTTGCCAAAGATTTTAACAAATCTATTAGAAGAAGACAGCCTGCCGTTTCCTTTAACTTGGACACACACATCTATACCTTTGGTGATTAAAAGCCAGTCATTTCCAGGAGTCATCTCACCTTCTGAGTAGCCTCTGATTTACTAATGGTTTCTAATGTTGTAAAAATGTGTAGAATAAATATTAAATTTTCAAAATTTCTGTGCCTGTGACACATAGTCATTTTGATAGTAGGCTATTATGGCTAATATAGACAATTACATCATGTGTTGCCTTCATTATAACACTTATACAAGACTTTTAAAGTCATGTTGATAGTAGGCTGTTATAGCTAATATAGACACTTACATAAGGTGTTGCCTTCATTATAAAACGTATATACGGCTTTTAATTTTTTGCGGCTCCAGACAGATTAGTTTTTTGTATTGTTGGTCCAATATGGCTCTTTCATTGTTTTGGGTTGACCCAACCTATTTATTAACCCACTTTATTTATAGCCTATTTATTTAATGTTTCATGTTCATGCTATTGGGACAGCACGGTGGAACAGGTGTTAGTGCTTGTGCCTCACAATAAGAAGGTCCTGGGGGTTCAGGGTCTTTCTGTGTGGAATTTGCATGTTCTCCCCGTGACTGCGTGGGGTCCCTCCGGGTACTCCGGCTTCCTCCCACCTCCAAAGACATAAACCTGGGGATAGGTTATTTGGCAACACTAAATTGGCCCTAGTGTGTGAATGTTGTCTATCTGCGTTGGCCCTGTGATGAGGGGGCGACTTGACCAGGGTGTAACCCGCCTTACGCCCGAATGCAGCTGGGATAGGCTCCAGCAACCCCCGCGACGCCAAGAGGGACAAGCGGTAGAAAATGGATGGATGGATGTTCATGCTACTGTTTTTATAGTATTAATTGGGCTACATGTGTCTTGTGTGTGCTGGTCTTGCAGTATATGGTACACAACTTGATGGGTGATGCATTGCAGAATATAAGACACTCCATCAAAACCACTCTCTTGTTCCACTTGAGAACCTAAGGACTGAACTCATTGACAGTCAAAGCAGGGTAAAACTTTAGATTGCATGTTTTCGTAGAGAATCTGTGGCTCTTTCCAACGCTGCAATCACGCGCCAGCGTTCGGCCTGTGCGGTAGCAGCCGCTTTGAGTGATACTGCAAATAAAATTGTCTGTTCGAGGCTTTTGCTGCATCGTGCCTGCGGCCTTGGCGAGCGCATGTCGCCTGCATGGGAGGCATCCGGCGGTCGCGCGAGAAAATATAGCGAGCCGTAGCAGCGCAGTGTTTGTTTGCGGCGCGGCGCCACTTGTGTACGTTAACCAGAAGCGGGAGACTCGTCTCCTTCTCCTTCGCCACATTTCGGGCTTCCCCGCCGAGTTTGTCATTCATCAAGCGCATTGTGTTCGTGGAGGCACAATGGCTGCAGTTTGTCAACGCCGCCGCAGCCTTCAATTAGCATGCCGTTTAGTGGCAAGCTTGTGTTGAAAAAACAAATCAAATCGGAGGATTTCCCAACAGTCTGGGTGACCGTTTTTTACGATGCGGACTGTGAAATTGTACTCTGGGCAGCTCTGTTTAAGATTTGATTTATTCTTGCCATAAACTAAAATCTATGTTTAGGAACATAAGGTTTATGTATGCTCGTTTTATCACATGCACTTTGTGCAGACTTAGCTCTATTATTAGACGAGGTGTCAATATTATACGTTTACTCTAACATGTCGGACATCTGGAGGTTAAAACTCCTGCACACATGTTCTCTTTTACCAAACTAGGAGCGAAGCTAATCAGAAAAAAAAACAAAAAAGAATCAATCGTACCCGATATGCAACCCTTTTTGCCCCCATAGTGTGACGGTGAAGCCATGTGGACACGGCAGGGTGCCGCTACGGCCAAGAATTCTGGAATTCTCCATAGACAAAAGAAAGCATTTGTTGATATATATATATATATATATATATATATATATATATATATATATATATATATATATATATATATATATATATATATATATATATATATATATATATATATATATATATACAGTATATATATATATATATATATATATATATATATATATATATATATATATATATATATATATATATATATATATATATATATATATATATATACATATATATATATGTACATACATATATATATATATATATATGTATATATATATATATATATATATATATATATATACATGTATGTATGTATGTATGTATGTATATATATATATATATATATATATATACATATATGTATGTATGTATGTATGTATATATATATATATATATATATATATATATATATATATATATATATATATATATATATATATATATATATATATATATATATATATATATATATATATATATATATATATATATATGTGTATATATATATATATATATATATATATATATATATATATATATATATATATATATATATATATATATATATATATATATATATAAACAGCCCGGACCCCAGCCAAATTTTTTTAACCCAATGCGGCCCCCGAGTCAAAAAGTTTGGGGACCCCTTAAATAAGGTCACTATGTTTAGCTTGTGCTATCGTATGCTTAGCTGTTGTGTAGCCGCAAGCTCCTAGAAGCCTACAGCCTACCGTGTTTACCTTTTGTAAATAACTTTACTGAAATACAAGGAAAGAGTATGTTGTGTGCTTATAGGAGGACATTTAGATGTTTACTGGATGTCCAGTTTTGCACACATAAACGCGTTGTAGGACTGCTTGTATCGGAGATTTTTCAAACGGATTTTTGATCGGGACACCCCTCGTAATGAAAAACAATTTGCTGTTTTTGTGTTTTTTTAGAGTCTGTAACTAACAGAAGGAAAAAGATCTGGTTTTGATGGATTCAAACTTAATTTCAGTTTATGCATTGTACTCGTCGTGCTGAGTTGGGTGTTCAAACTGAAGAGTTTAAAAAGGGGGACATCAAAAAGAGGGAGAAAGTACAGAGAAAAGCAGGAGACCACGTCTGATAGCAGCTGTGAGTAAGTACTGCACCCTAAGGTGAAAGGTCACAGGAGAAAAGCTTAACAACGTGGTGTATCAAAGGACGGCACACATGTACAGTACATGTACAGTCTGGATGTTCAAGGTGTTTTCTATTACACAGTCCAGGTGATTCCTGGCCTCCGAACATGATCTCCTCCAGGCCCGTTAAAGCGGCGCGGACGCGGCGTGGCTTGAGTTTAAAAGTAATAAAAGGGAGCGGACCTGGCGGCGAGCTGCGATCGGATTCCTGCGAGCGACTTTTTCCTTTCATGTGCGGCCCTTGCGTTCAACGAAGCGTTTAATTCAACAAATCCACGGTTGCGATCCAGCGCAAACTCGCCCTGGCGCTGGAGCTGGTGTTGTTGGGGTGGGGGGTTTGGCCGGGGGGGGGGGGGGGGGGGAAGAGAGGGAGTACTTCAATTTGTACCAAAGCATCTCCGCATGATCAAAGCGCGGCCGCCCATTCCCAACATGCTGCTTAAATTAAGACTAACACCGCAATCCTGTATTTGGAATGGATTACCAGCGCAGGAATTCTGCCTTTCTTTCACACATATGGTTCCAATAGGGCCGCCATGCCAGCTTCACATCTTTAATGGGCTGACAGGCAACTTTGGTGCTAACTCTACAACTACCCCCCAAAAAAAGGTTTTCAGGCTGTCACACAGCAAAAAAAAAGAAAAAGAAAAGAAAGTATATATATATATATATATATATATATATATATATATATATATATATATATATATATATATATATATATATATATATATATACATACATATATTTTTTTTTCTCCTCTCTCTACTGTGATTACAGAGACCCGGGCTGAAGTGTCTCAGCATGCAGCACACATCAACACAATGGGAACGTGTAGACAGGAGGGGCGTTGTTTAAGCTCTATTTATTTATATATATATATATATATATATATATATATATATATATATATATATATATATATATATATATATATATATATATATATATATATATAATATATATATATATATATATATATATATATATATATATATATATATATATATATATAATAATAATATTAATAAACAAGGCTATGGAGTGTGACTAAGCCAAAAGGGGTGTATATGTGTGTGACTATGTTTGGGAGTTAACTGTTGTGTGTTCCCGGAGTGTTGAGCGAGAGGCGGAAGTCCCCGAGGGGAAAAGCAGGCTCGAAGGTCCGTGAGACAGGCAGGTAGTCGGGGGCGATAGCGAGGCGTCAGAGTCCGTGTCCAGGCTGGAGGTCGAGATCCAAGAAGCAGCCAGAGAACCCGAGGGAATACGGGGAGACGAGACACACAGCTCAAGCGACTGTCAGAAAGCGGCTTGAAGATGATCTGTAAAACATAATCAGTGCAACATTTTGAACAAAGAACCACCATTACATGTTATGTAGACCTTTTTTTTTTTTTTAAACCACTGTGCCGCGGAACACTAGTGTGCAGTGAGATACAGTCTGGTGTGCCGTGGGAGATTATCTAATTTCATCTATTTGGGTTAAAAATATTTTTTGCAAACCGGTAATTATAGTCTGCAAATTATGTGTTGTTTTTGAGTGTCGGTGCTGTCTAGAGCTCGGCAGAGTAACCGTGTAATATTCTTCCATATCAGTAAGCGGCAGCAGGTAGCTAATTGCCTTGTAGAAGTCGGAAACAGCGGGAGGCAGTGTGCAGGTTAAAAAGTATCTAATGCTTAAACAAAAAATAAACAAAAGCTAAGAAAACGCATTGAAATTTAGGGAAGGCTATGCAGAACGAAACTAAAACTGAACTGGCTACAAAGTAAACAAAAACGGAATTGTGGACGACAGCAAAGACTTACTGTGGAGCAAAGATGGCGTCCACAATGTACATCCGAACATGACATGACAATGCACAACTTGTGGATAGGCGTACATTAACTTCTTTTCTTCAGAAAGTGCACAATATGCTGCTCCACCTTACTGTAGATAGGTGCTCCTTAAAGGCCAACTGAAATGAATTTTTATTTATTTAAACGGGGATAGCAGATCCATTCTATGTGTCATACTTGATCATTTCGCGATATTGCCATATTTTTGCTGAAAGGATTTAGTAGAGAATATTGACGATAAAGTTCGCAACTTTTGGTCGCTGATAAAAAAAGCCTTGCCTGTACCGGAAGTAGCGTGACGTCGCAAGTTGAAAGGCTCCTCACATTTCCCCATTGTTTACACCAGCAGCGAAAGTGATTTAGAAAGCAACGGTTACCCCATTAATTTGAGCGAGGATGAAAGAGTTGTGGATGAGGAACGTTAGAGTGAAGGACTAGAGTGCAGTGCAGGACGTATCTTTTTTCGCTCTGACCGTAACTTAGGTAAAAGAGCTCATTGGATTCCACACTTTCTCCCTTTTCTATTGTGGATCACGGATTTGTATTTTAAACCACCTCGGATTCTATATCCTCTTGAAAATGAGAGTCGAGAACGCGAAATGGACATTCACAGTGACTTTTATCTCCACGACAATACATCGGCGAAACACTTTAGCTACAGAGCTAACATGATAGCATCGTGCTTAAATGCAGATAGAAACAAAAGAAATAAACCCCTGACTGGAAGGATAGACAGAAAATAAACAATACTATTAAACCATGGACCTGTAACTACACGGTTAATGCTTTCCAGCCTGGCGAAGCTTAACAAAGCTGTTGCTAACGACGCCATTGAAGCTAACTTAGCTACAGGACCTCACAGAGCTATGCTAAAAACATTAGCTATCCACCTACGCCAGCCAGCCCTCATCTGCTCATCAACACCCGTGCTCACCTGCGTTCCAGCGATCGAAGGAGCAACGAAGGACTTCACCCGATCATAGATGCGGTCAGCGGCTAGCGTCGGATAGCGCGTCTGCTATCCAAGTCAAAGTCCTCCTGGTTGTGTTGCTGCAGCCAGCCGCTAATACACCGATCCCACCTACAGCTTTCTTCTTTGCAGTCTTCATTGTTCATTAAACAAATTGCAAAAGATTCACCAACACAAATGTCCAGAATAGTGTGGAATTTTGCGATGAAAACAGAGCTTTTTGTATTGGATACAATGGTGTCACGCGCATACGTCATCATACATATACGTTTTCAACCGGAAGTTTCGCGGGAAATTTAAAATTGCACTTTATAAGTTAACCCGGCCGTATTGGCATGTGTTGCAATGCTAAGATTTCATCATTAATATATAAACTATCAGACTGCGTGGTCGGTAGTAGTGGCTTTCAGTAGGCCTTTAAAATGGCTTATCAAGGACATAAGATTCTTATACAAGAAAGTGCACAATATTTCATGTGTGAACTTATCCAAGACAGTGCATGGTATGCTGCTCTTCTTCACTCTGAAAGGCACAATTTAATTCCGCTGTCATGAAGCTGAGCTTCTTGGTACGAGACACGATGTGCCGATAAGATTGCGTAGTCAAGATAGTCCGGCTTCACTTTGGATATGCGGACTTAAAACGTAAAAGCGGCCTTCATCCTTGACCGTGTGCATTCCTCGGTGACATAAAACCTGTTTAAACACGCGTGGACTGTAGAATCTGTAGTGTGCGTGCTAAGCAGAGCGGGCAGGAATGCCTTGCGTCCGCCTGGTGTTGGTGTGCGGGGCATGCGGAGGCCATGGGTGTGGTTCTCCAGTGTGTGCTTCGAACTGAGAACTCTTGTTAAAAAAGCCTCTCTCGTGTCGGCGTTACAGGCTCATGCCCGCGCTCCTCTTGTCACCAAAGTTGGAGATATATCACCCCCCACCCCCCCCTTCCCCACACACCACTTGTTTGGCTGAGCGGGTGTCACAGGCATTAAAGATATAAACGGAAAATCACACCCGGGCGCCGAGCCTTCAGATTTCACTTAAGGCTCTCGGGAGAGTTCAGAATGTGACATTTTTACTCGGCGTCTGCACTTTTATTGCAACAGGCATAAAGCAAAGCAGAACAGTGGAAGCGGCGGCGGCGGCGGCGGTGGGTGGGGGGTGGGGGGTGGCTTGTATACTCGCTGGGTGACTTTCTGTGGGTTGGGGGCGTATCTCCAGGAGAGCGTTGAGATTCTGCAGCTCTATTTCTAGTTCTGGTGCAATTAGACAGCTCCCAAAAGAGGCAACGGCGCATGAATGCACTCTTGTCAGCGCGTCACTCCGGGAGTGCTCGTGTCGTATAGTGGGAGCTCCAGGTGTGCGTTTTGTTTAGGTTTGAGCGCCGGCTTTACGTCTCGCGTTATATCACTTTTATTTAGTCGTATACTATATTGACACGTTTTCAAGCATGCCGCTGGGTTTGCAGATATGTCAGGAGAGGGCGGGGTTACAACTTCATTGTGGGAGCGTGTGATTTGTGTGCGTGGACTTTTACTTAATAGTTCAGTGTCATGATGTAAAGGAGTCTTGTTGGAAGGCTCAGCCACAAATTTAAACATCCCGTATTTTCCGGACCATAGGGCGCACCGGATTATATGAATGGTCTATTTTTGATCTTGTTTTCATATATACACTACCGTTCAAAAGTTTGGGGTCACCCAAACAATTTTGTGGAATAGCCTTCATTTCTAAGAACAAGAATAGACTGTCGAGTTTCAGATGCAAGTTCTCTTTTTCTGGCCATTTTGAGCGTTTAATTGACCCCACAAATGGGATGCTCCAGAAACTCAATCTGCTCAAAGGAAGGTCAGTTTTGTAGCTTCTGTAACGAGCTAAACTGTTTTCAGATGTGTGAACATGATTGCACAAGGGTTTTCTAATCATCAATTAGCCTTCTGAGCCAATGAGCAAACACATTGTACCATTAGAACACTGGAGTGATAGTTGCTGGAAATGGGCCTCTATACACCTATGTAGATATTGCACCAAAAACCAGACATTTAAATGATAAATGATAAATGGGTTATACTTGTATAGCGCTTTTCTACCTTCAAGGTACTCAAAGCACTTTGACAGTATTTCCACATTCACCCATACATTCACAGACTGATGGCGGGAGCTGCCATGCAAGGCGCTAACCAGCAGCCATCAGGAGCAAGGGTGAAGTGTCTTGCCCAAGGACACAACGGACGTGACTAGAAGGTGGGGATTGAACCCCAGTAACCAGCAACCCTCCGATTGCTGACACGGCCACTCTACCAACTTCGCCACGCCGTCCCCAGCAGCTAGAATAGTCATTTACCACATTAGCAATGTATAGAGTGTATTTAATTAAAGTTAAGACTAGTTTAAAGTTATCTTCATTGAAAAGTACAGTGCTTTTCCTTCAAAAATAAGGACATTTCAATGTGACCCCAAACTTTTGAACGGTAGTGTAAGGCGCACCGCATTATAAGGCGCATTAAAGGAGTCATATTATTATTTTTTTTTTCTACATTTAAAACACTACCTTGTGGTCTACATAACATGTAATGGTGGTTCTTTGGTCAAAATGTTTCATAGATTATGTTTTACAGGTCATCTAATTAATCCCAAGCGCGGCCACTGCTGCTGCTCACTGCTCCCCTCACCTCCCAGGGTGTGGAACCAGGGGATGGGTCAAACGCAGAGACTAATTTCACCACACCTAGTGTGTGTGACTATCAGTGTTAATTTAACTTTAACTTTTTTTCAAGTCACTTTCTGACAGTCGCTTCAGGATGCGCCATTTTGTGGGCGGTCTTATTTACGTGGCTCACCTTCGGCAGCGTCTTCTCCCCGTCATCTTTGTTGTAGCGGTGTAGCGTGCAAGGACGGGAGTTGAAGAAGTGTCAAAAGATGGAGCTAACTGTTTTAATGACATTCAGACTTTACTAAAATCAATAACGGAGCAGCATCTTCTAATCCGGAAACAACAACACCGGAAATGTGTCCCGTGAAAAACCGTCCGACCGGAACTCTAATAACTAAAGTTCCTTGGGTGAATAATGTAAACTCACTACACCGATATGTTTTAGCGCTTTCATACCATACCATACCAACTTTATTTATAAAGCCCTTTAAAGGCCTACTGAAACCCACTACTACCGACCACGCAGTCTGATAGTTTATATATCAATGATGAAATCTTAACATTGCAACACATGCCAATACGGCCGGGTTAACTTATAAAGTGCAATTTTAAATTTCCCGCGAAACTTCCGGTTGAAAACGTCTATGTATGATGACGTATGCGCGTGACGTCAATCGTTGAAACGGAAGTATTCGGACACATTGTATCCAATACAAAAAGCTCGGTTTTCATCGCAAAATTCCCAAGTGTTCTGGACATCTGTGTTGGTGAATCTCTTGCAATTTGTTTAATGGACAATGGAGACTGCAAATAAGAAAGTTGTAGGTGCGATCGGTGTATTAGCGGCGGACTACAGCAACACAATCAGGAGGTTGTGTTGTGTTTGAGCTGGAGAGCAGACGCACTACCATGAGTACAGCTTTGGCTTCCAAACATTTGATCGCTTGCCCGTACGTGCGTGTCGCTATGTGCATGTCACGTACGTAACTTTGGGGAAATATATGTTTCTTGCCGACTCTGATGGCGGCCAGGGTGTCGTCGAAAGCTACAACACCGCCGCCGCCGCTCCGTAATTAGCTTCAATTGTTAAGCTTCGCCAAGCTGGAAATTATTAACCGTGTATTTACATGTTCATGGTTTAATAGTATTGTTGATCTTCTGTCCATCCTTCCAGTCAGGGTTTTTTTTCATTTTGTTTCTATCTGCATTTGAGCCTGATGCAATCACGTTAGCTCCGTAGCTAAGTTAGCTTCAATTGTTAAGTTTCGCCAAGCTGGAAATTATTAACCGTGTATTTACATGTTCATGGTTTAATAGTATTATTGATCTTCTTTCTATCCTTCCAGTCAGGGTTTTTTTTAATTTTGTTTCTATCTGCATTTGAGGCCGATGCTATCACGTTAGCTCCGTAGCTAAAGTGTGTCAACGATGTATTGTCGTGGAGATAAAAGGCACTTTGAATGTCCATTTCGCATTCTCGACTCTCATTTTCAAGAGGATATAGTATCCGAGGTGGTTTAAAATACAAATCCGTGATCCACAATAGAAAAAGGAGAAAGTGTGGAATCCAATGAGACCTTGTACCTAAGTTACGGTCAGAGCGAAAAAAGATACACCCTGCACTGCCTCTCTAGTCCTTTACTCTAACGTTCCTCATCCACGAATCTTTCATCCTCGCTTAAATTGATGGGGTAATCGTCGCTTTCCCGGTCCGAATCTCTCTCGCTCCATTGTAAACAACAGGAAATCGTGAGGAATCCTTCCTCCTGTGACGTCACGCTACTTCCGGTAGGGGCAAGGCTTTTTTTTATCAGCGTCCAAAAGTTGCGAACTTTATCGTCGTTTTTCCATACTAAATCCTTTCAGCAAAAATATGGCAATATCGCGAAATGATCAAGTATGACACGTAGAATGGATCTGCTATCGCCGTTTAAATAAAAAAAAATTCATTTCAGTAGGCCTTTAAAAACAAGCACAGTTGAAAAACAAAGGGCTGTACACCACAAAGAAATAGAGGCAAAGGACAGACTAAAAAATAACATTTAAAACAGAAATAAAAATACACATTTAAAAAGCAAATATAAATTACCCTAAGAACAGTTTGTTAGAAAAAAAACAGTTTAAAAGTTAAAAACAGTTCAAAAAGTTAAGCTAAAAACAGTTTAACGTCTCATGCTGGGTTAAAAGCCAGTGAATAAAAATGGGTTTAAGAAGGGTCTTAAAAATAGCCAAAGAAGGGGCCTGTCTCACATGGCAAGTTTGCTGACAGATATAAGTAAGAACTTTACGCTACTTTATATTAGAAATGGCAACAGCGGAGGATGAATGTCCCATAACAAGAAGATAGAGGAAAAAGCTCCATAGAGTAGTCGAAGCTCATCAACTACGGTGTCGCCACGGACTATAAAGGCGGACTTGCGCAATTTTTCAGGATTTATGCAGATCCCAAATACAGATCAGCAGGTACTAGAAGGTAAGAAAAGTTGCTTTTGCATAATATTGCGAAACAAAACACCAGATAATATGTCTTACCTTATACACACACCATAATAATACTCGTATGTTGAAGCACAGTACAATCCATCAAGCGGTGCGGCTTCAGAGCTTACCAAAGTTAAATAGTCCTACAATAAACGGGAAAGGAAAAAAAAAAGAGAAGATTACAGTTCAAAAGACCAAGGCCCTCTTCAAGTTGGGGCAAAGAACTGGGGAAATTAAACACAACTTGACAGTTGATAACCAACAACTTGACACATACTAAAACATTTTGATAGATTTTTGAGCGCTGTGTGTAATGTTCTATATTTTCAATGGAACATATAAAAAGGTGGTGTTGTATACTTGAGTCATATTGCAGTCTACACATATCTCTTATGTTTTGACTGCCATCTACTGGTCACACTTATCATTACACCATGTACCAAATAAAATTGCTTCGAGCTTAAAGTTAAAGTGGGTAAGGTCAACCTAATTTATTCCTTAGATTAGGCGCACCGGGTAATAATACGCACTGTCGCGTTTTGGGGAAGAAAAAAAAAAGATTTTAAGTGCTCCTTATAGTCCGGAAAATACAGTAATAAGTGCAATTTAAGCACAATATCAACTGCAGAATCAATGTTTTCCCGGATGAATTATTGGTTTACAGGCGTACTTGTCATGACCTGTCTTGTATTTATTCCCTATGTTTAGTATGTATTTATGTTGCCAGCTCTTCTTATGTCCTTTTTTTCCCCTTCTCATTATTGGAAGTGCTGATTAATCGCACCTGCCTCTGATTAAAGATCAAGGGTGCTCACATGCTCCTGATCACTAATGAGATAGCTTTATATACCGCTGTCAACCTGCCTAAGGTTGCAGGACTATTGTCATTTGGTTCTATTGGTTTATTATGCTAGCTTCACGCTACGACCTCGGCTCTTGTTATGCTATGCTAAGTTTTGCCCTGAGCTGCGCGTATGCTTCCCTGCGGCACGTTGTTTTTGTATTTTGCTCTGACTCTAAAGGATTAAAAGTCTGGAAAAGACTGCTTCTTGCCAGTCTTTCTGCATCCTGGGAACACGACCATCGCTACAATGCAACCCGAACGTAATAATACTGTTGTCTGGTACAGGGTCAAACCGTCATCATCATAAAAAAAAATGTTTTAACTGTCCTGGCAGTGTTTAAGTAACATGTTAAAACTATTAACTGTCAATAAGTGTAAAGAAACAAACACAAAAACTATAGAGGGTGATTAAAAAATAATTAGCCAGAATCATCACACATTTCTTTCTTTCTTTCTTTAGTTTATTTCGAACATGAACACACTTACAGTATAATACATCACACAATTTCATATAATTTCACTTTACATCGTGTCCAAAAAGGAGTAGGAAGAAGCAAAGCTTATTTAATCCTACCCCTTTCCCACTTCAGAGCGTTTACAAATAGAATCATTTACTGACCTTTTTATATAATAAAATAACATCTGTGAATTAGTATACACAACAGTTTTGTAATATATAATTAATAAATTCAGTCATTATTAACATACTGAGATGAAGAATATCTTATTTTCAATAAGGTTGAAAGTATTTCTCATAATTCTTCTTGTTTGTACTTTGTAAGCACTATTATTTTGAACAACCTCTTAAACTGGATCATATCAGTACATTTATCCAGTAAAGCATCGTAATAGACTGACTATAACACAATACTTTTATTGTGTTACAATTTCACCGTTGTGGTCACGTAATCCTTTCGGCACCATTCAATTGTAGAAGGACCACGCGTTTATTTACCCTCAAAATGGCGAATAAAAGCATCAATCAACACAGTGGATCGCGACATCCTTATATGAACATTCTCAAATCGTCTTGATGTTGTCCGTGCCGCTAGTGGTGGCCATATTTAGCACTCGTAAAGCATGAAATAAACACTTGTATTTATGTACAACACGCGTGTTCAAGCTAGGTTTTCTATTGTTTTTCATTTTTGAAATATCAAGTGATAATTTTGGTGTATTTTTTTTAAAATCATTGTTTAAACATTATCCTAACTTAAAAAAACGAATAAGAACGGCTTAAAAAGTGTGCAATGCCAATGGACAAATGTTTAAACATTAACTTTCGCGAGAGGGACAAGCGGTAAAAAATGGATGGCTGGAAGGAAGCGTAAAAATAAGTATAATGCAATAATTAACCATTCAAACACACTGGCATTGATAGAAAGTGACATTAGCATCTGACTAGCGATGAAGCAACTAGCACAGGAAAAGTGCGTCTCTTCATCTATCATATCTTTCTAGTAGCTGGCCGAGTTAGCGTTAGCAGCTAATGTTAGCAGACATATATATATATATATATATATATATATATATATATATATATATATATATATATATATATATATATATATATATATATATATATATATATATATATATATATACACTACCGTTCAAAAGTTTGGGGTCACCCAAACAATTTTGTGGAATAGCCTTCATTTCTAAGAACAAGAATAGACTGTCGAGTTTCAGATGAAAGTTCTCTTTTTCTGGCCATTTTGAGCGTTTAATTGACCCCACAAATGTGATGCTCCAGAAACTCAATCTGCTCAAAGGAAGGTCAGTTTTGTAGCTTCTGTAACAAGCTAAATTGTTTTCAGATGTGTGAACATGATTGCACAAGGGTTTTCTAATCATCAATTAGCCTTCCGAGCCAATGAGCAAACACATTGTACCATTAGAACACTGGAGCGATAGTTGCTGGAAATCGCCCTCTATACACCTATGTAGATATTGCACCAAAAACCAGACATTTGCAGCTAGAATAGTCATTTACCACATTAGCAATATAGAGAGTGCATTTCTTTAAAGTTAAGACTAGTTTAAAGTTATCTTCATTGAAAAGTACAGTGCTTTTCCTTCAAAAATAAGGAAATTTCAATGTGACCCCAAACGTTTGAACGTAGTGTATATATATATATATATATATATATATATATATATATATATATATATATATATATATATATATATATATATATATATATATATATATATATATATATATACATACATACATACATACATACACATACATACATACATGTATGTATGTATGTATGTATGTATGTATGTATGTATGTATGTATGTATGTATGTATGTATGTATGTATGTATGTATGTATGTATGTATGTATATATATATACACTACCGTTCAAAAGTTTGGGGTCACATTGAAATTTCCTATATATATATATATATATATATATATATATATATATATATATATATATATATATATATATATATATATATATATATATACATATATATATATATATATATATATATATATATATATATATATATATATATATATATATATATATATATATATATATATATATATACACTACCGTTCAAAAGTTTGGGATCACATTGAAATGTCCTTTTTTTTTAAGGAAAAGCACTGTACTTTTCAATGAAGATAACTTTAAACTAGTCTTAACTTTAAAGAAATACACTCTATACATTGCTAATGTGGTAAATGACTATTCTAGCTGCAAATGTCTGGTTTTTGGTGCAATATCTACATAGGTGTATAGAGGCCCATTTCCAGCAACTATCACTCCAGTGTTCTAATGGTACAATGTGTTTGCTCATTGGCTCAGAAGGCTAATTGATGATTAGAAAACCCTTGTGCAATCATGTTCACACATCTGAAAACTGTTTAGCTCGTTACAGAAGCTACAAAACTGACCTTCCTTTGAACAGATTGAGTTCCTGGAGCATCACATTTGTTGAGTCAATTAAACGCTCAAAATGGCCAGCAAAAGAGAACTTTCATCTGAAACTCGACAGTCTATTCTTGTTCTTAGAAGTGAAGGCTATTCCACAAAATTGTTTGGGTGACCCCAAACTTTTGAACGGTAGTATATATATATGTGGTGTCAAACTAATTTTAGCTCAGGGGCCACACTAAGGAAAATCTATTCCCAAGTGGGCCTGACCGGTAAAATCATTGCATGATAACTTAAAAATAAAGACAACTTCAGATTGTTTTCTTTTTTTTAAATAGAACAAGCACAACCTGAAAATATACAAATTATAATGTTGTTTGTTTTGTTTTCTTACATGTATATGTTGCAGTTAATAGTGTTCTATCTTCCTTTGTTGTTATTTGTACTTCCTGAATAGATGATGTAATAATGTTAATCAGTGAAATAGGTGGAATTGAGTCTGGCAGAGTTTTAAAATGCTCCCATTGGTGTTCATTTTTAATCCATCAGAAGATGGAATTAACAATAATATCAATTATTATTATTATTTACCAATTTTCCACAACTGATGTACTAACATCATGTGGTTTAGTCTGTACATATGTCGCATCATCTACATCAGAACTTGTGAATTTGGGCTTATTTCATTAATCACACATGAAGTTGAAGGGGGGTACACATTATTTCACCATATTTATGTGCGCCCATATAATGTGTCCCCAGTCCTCTATTGTAACATAGCTCCGCCCCCCTAGCGACAGGGGACACAAATAATTGCTATTGTGAAATTCAGTGAACACATTTAAAGGCCTACTGAAATGATTTTTTTTTATTTAAACGGGAATAGCAGATCCATTCTATGTGTCATACTTGATCATTTCGTGATATTGCCATATTTTTGCTGAAAGGATTTAATAGAGAAAATCGACGATAAAGTTCGCAACTTTTGCTCGCTGATAAAAAAAAGCCTTGCCTGTACCGGAAGTAGCGTGACGTCATAGCAGCTAGTATTCCTCACAATTCCCCATTGTTTACAATGGAGCGAGAGAGATTCGGACCGAGAAAGTGACGATTACCCCATTAATTTGAGCGAGGATGAAAGATTCGTAGATGAGGAACGTTACAGTGAAGGACTTGAGAGACAGTGATGGACGTATCTTTTTTCGCTCTGACCGTAACTTAGGTACAAGCTGGCTCATTGGATTCCACACTCTCCTTTTTTTATTGTGGATCACGGATTTGTATTTTAAACCACCTCGGATACTATATCCTCTTGAAAATGAGAGTCGAGAACGCAAAATGGACATTCAGTGCCTTTTATCTCCACGACAATACATCGGCGAAATGCTTTAGCTACGAGCTAACGTGATAGCATCGTGCTTTAACTGCATATAGAAACAAAAAAATAAAGGATAGAAGGAAGGATAGATAGAAAATCAACAATACTATTAAACCGTGGACATGTAAATACACGGTTAATGCTTTCCAGGCTGGCGAAGGTTAACAATGCTGTGCTAACGACGCCATTGAAGCTAACTTAGCAACTTAGCAACGGGACCTCACAGAGCTATGCTAAAAACATTAGCTCTCCACCTACGCCAGCCAGCCCTCATCTACTCATCAACACCCGTGCTCACCTGCGTTCCAGCGATCGGCAGAAGGACGAAGGACTTCACCCGATGCGTTTGGCGGCCCGGAGACGTAGGAAGTCAAGGTGAGGTCGGCGGCTAGCGCGGCTAGCGCGGCTAGCGCGGCTAGCGCGGCTAGCGCGGCTAGCGCGGCTAGCGCGGCTAGCGCGGCTAGCGCGGCTAGCGCTCCAACAAAGTCCTCCTGGTTGTGTTGCTGTAGTCCGCTGCTAATACACCGATCCCACCTACAACTGTCTTCTTTGCAGCCTTCATTGTTCATTAATCAAATTGCAAAAGATGTCCAAAATACTGTGGAATTATGAAATGAAAACAGAGCTTTTTGTATAGGATTCTACGGGTACCATAACTTCCGTTACTCTGACTTCGTCACGCGCATACGTCATCATACCGCGACGTTTCAGCCGGATATTTCCCGGGAAGTTTTAAAAGTCACTTTATAAGTTAACCCGGCCGTATTGGCATGTGTTGCAATGTTAAGATTTCATCATTGATATATAAACTATCAGACTGCGTGGTCGGTAGTAGTAGGTTTCAGTAGGCCTTTAAAACAGCAGTTTCTTCCATTCAAAAATTTCAGCTTGTTTTTTCTACTTTGCAAACTCATCTCGCGGGCCGGATAAAACCTGTTCGTGGGCCTGCTCCGGCCCGCTACCTGTACGTTTGACACCCCTGATCTAAGTATTGATGTTCTGATTCAGACAGTATGTAATATTACCAGTTACAAATGTCTGCTGCAATTACAGCAACTGAAACTGGAAGGAAATGTGAGGCATTTATAACAGCTTCCATTTTGCTAGGAAGATGATTATATGTGTACTGGACCAGAAAAGTGACTTTTTTCCAAAACCAAGCTGTTCCCACTAAGTCGGAAGCACACACACGTCCAAAAGTGTCTCGGGTAAGATGAACAACTGTTTTCTCGAGCGTCTAAAAACA
>NC_084732.1:22204701-22222201 GCF_033978785.1 Entelurus aequoreus
AGTATTCAGTCAGCCAGTGAGCAAATATTGACATAAAATGACTTTGAGAAGTTGTTTTGGCGAGCAACACTCATGTGAGCGTCACACTAGTAAGAAAAGCTGCGATAGTGCATGGTATGCCAGCAGACACGGCCACACTGGTCGACTGAGTTGCCATGTGGGGACCTGGAAGTGATGTGATAGTGGCAAACCACACATAAGCTGACTTTTTTTTCTTTCTTTTTTTTTGCTCCGTTTGCACTTACAAATTTTGCAAAAAGAAAACCGGTTCGGATCAGCGGTTCCGCGGCCGTGTTGGGAACATGTGGCGTTGCGCCGGGCTGAGTCACACTGGTGACTCACAAGATCATTGCCGCTGACAAAAGGATGTTGCGGTGGAAATGTGGATCCCAAAGACAAACGCACTAACTTTTGCCGGATTTTTGGTAATAACACATAAGTGTGAGTGAAATTTCATACTGTCGGGCTAATGGGGTAATGGGTTCTTTGTGTGCGACTGGATGAGTGTGTAGTCCTGATGCAGCACTCATCACTGCACTACCACAGCTGGTTGTGTTTTGTGTGTGGCTGCTTTCCTACCTCACTCAATTGGAACTGCTTGACTGACTTGTGTTGTGTACAACTAATTTTAGACATATAGTGCTTTTTATACATTTTGAACACATAGGGCAGGGGTGTCCAAAGTGCGGCCCGGGGGGCCATTTGCGGCCCGCAGCTAATTGTTTACCGGCCCGCCACACATTCTGCAAAAATTGCAAAATTGATCATATTGCAAAAAATTAAAAAAACATTTAAAAAAAAGTGGAATGAGGTGAAATCTAACAAGAAAAAGTTGCAATGTTGACACAAAGCTGCCATGCAGGATGTTTTTTTTCTTTTGTCTTTGTTTATTTTTATTTTTTTTGCCATTGCTAAAAAAAAAAAAAAAAGACTAAAAATCTATGTTATAATGAATTATTACTTAAAAAATATCACTTTAAAATGTTTTATGTGGAAAAAATATTGCATATATTGTGTGGTTGCCATAAAAAAACATCAACGTTTTATTTGACAAAAGAGCATAATACAAACAAAATAATAGTTCAAACGTAAAATCGACAAATATATCTGAAGTTGATCTCGTAATGCAAAAAATAGTTTTGTTCTATTTATTTATTATTTATTTACTGTATATTCATTTTATTTTGTGATAGTGTTTACTCACATGTCTCCTCTGTACTCAGCCATGCAATCATTTGTCTATATAGTTGCATATGTATGTATGTTGTGTGTGTGTGTGTGTGTGTGTGTGTGTGTGTGTGTGTGTGTGTGTGTGTGTGTGTGTGTGTGTGTGTGTGTGTGTGTGTGTGTGTGTGTGTGTGTGTGTGTGTTTGTATTTGGTATCTGTGTCCGTGCATACGTATGTGATAATGGGGGATATGGGTCACCATAGGTTTTTAACTTTGTAAAGCACTTTACGTTGTATTTATTTTATGCATGAAAAGCGCATTATAAATAAAGTTTGATTGATTGATTAATCTCCGATAATAAAGGACTAAAGAAGCCAGGAGACATTTGATTTTGAACAGATTTCTGACTAAATACATAAACATATTTGTAAATACTGCATATATGATGTTTAACGTGTATTATTAAAGTGGAAGTTCTACATTCAAAGGACCTAAAGAATTTATCATTTAGAGTTGGAACAACATTTTCATGAAAAATATGTCTCTAAAGTCAACCGAAACTATGGAGATTGAGCAGTCATTAAACACGCGGACTCGTAAGATGTCAGCGTGTTGTGCAAGACCTCAGTTCAAACAAAGATCAAATGATTAACTCTGCATGTTGTACCTTTTTCTTGGCTTTTTGCAACCCCTATTCCTAAAAATGGATCAGCCTCAACAACAAATGCCATTACGTGACTCAACAGACTTGTCAGGGCTATAAGTCGATCGCAACTGGACGGTCCGGGGTGTCTTAGGAGACCGACGCCTCTGATCTCAGCAGGCTTCATCAGTTCATGCTCAGACTTAAATAGGTCAGTTGTAGTCTGAAGGTCTGGTGCAGGGCCCAAAAGTAGAGTAGAGAAAGCATACTTTGAATTACCTTGTCGAATGCAAATATTCACAGGCACGACTCAGACTCACTTATCAGTTGTAAGGTGGAGCATTTGTTTTTACACTGTATTGTTAGCGTTGGTTAACTTTTTTTTCAAACACATAAACAACAGTATGTAATGTTAAAATTATGGATATCTGGATAAAAAATGTTGGCCTGCCATCCTGATCCAATTATTTAGCCTCAGATCAGATCCGATTTCAAGTCCTTATCCGATGCTTTGACGATAGATTATAGAACTGAATTTTTTTTAAGCAGGTACCTAAAGTAAACACAATAACACATTTTTTATAAAGACTATATTACTAAATCCAGATATTATTGCTGTAAATTTGATAATGTAATAAATTTGGAGTATTGGATTATTTTTAACAAAATAAAGTGGCTAGTGAATAATAACTAAACAAAAGTCAAATCTACCGTATTTTCCAGACTATAAAATTATAAATGTTTCCAAACTTTGAACCCTGGGGCTTATACAACGGTGCGGCTATTCTATGGATTTTTCTTCCTACGAAATAGATTGAACAAAGAAATCAAACAATGTACTAAAATGATCCACTTTAAGAAACTGTTCAAGCTCAAATTGTTTACAAAGTACAAGAAAGAAGAATCCTGATAAAAATATTGAACCTTATTAAAAAAGGAAAAAGTCTTACTCATCTCATAAAGGATGAATAAAGACATCAGTGACGTTTCTGTTTTCTTTGATCATCCGTTTTACTGCCGTGTTACAAGCACCGTTTGGAAACACTTAAATAAACATTTACAAAATCTTTATACGTAAATTAGACATTTCACAATGTACCGCTATGTATCTGCCACTTGTAGTTCGGTGCGGCTAATTTATGGAAAAAATGTTCTTCTAAAATTTAGTGGCCGCGGCCTACAGTCCGCAAAATACGGTACTATTGGCCACTATATGCCCTTAAAGCCTTTCTGTTTCCAGAGACATTACTCCCTAAGTTTGTAAACTATAACAAAAATGACCCAAAAATATTTTGTAATAAGAAGAACGAGAAAAATAAATGTATCTAATCACTTCAGTATTGTTTATTTAGTGATACTATACTAGGTATTGATTGTATCCACATCTGGATCAGTTATACCTACTTTACATTCTAGCTTTAGTGGTTAGCTTCTTACCATTCCTTTTCCTCTAGTCCCCCAGTGATACTTGAAATAAACGCAGTTTCTGTTCCACTGTGGTGGTGGGGATTAGTATCTTAGAAGCGTCTTCACACTGTGTATAGACCACATGCATAGGTTGCAGCTTTTGCTCTCAAATTCAAGCCGGTGTCCTGGCAAGACATGCACCCTTCTGGAATCCATGCAACTCCTGCATGTGTGTCACAAAAAAATATGGTAATATGTATTTGTGCATCCCTTTTGAAGGAATAGTTCACAAGAGTAAAATCTTTAGCCATGTACACTTTGGGACACAACTGTGGTTTTGATTGATTGATTGAAACTTTTATTAGTAGATTGCACAGTACAGTACATATTCCGTACAATTGACCACTGAATGGTAACACCCGAATACGTTTTTCAACTTGTTTAAGACAGGGTCCACGGTAAAGATTGACAGCTCATCGGTTAAAAAAGGAAAATATCAGCCCTTGATCCAATCCCGTGATTGGTAAAATGTTACCTAAAACATTTCCGTACAGTTTGAAACAAGTGTAGAAGGCAATGAAAGCAGTAGAAGAAGATTGTAGAACGTTTTAAAGCAGAGGTGTCAAACACATTTTAGTTTATGGAGGAAAATCTGTGCACATGTGTGGCGGACTATTAAAATCATGGCATTAAAACTAAAAAATAAAGACAACTTCAGATTGTTTTCTTTGTCTTCCTTTGGCCAAAAATAGAACAAACACATTCTGAAAATATTACAATAAAAATGTGGGGGACAAAAAACGGCGGGGTAAAGTTTAGATCCATGAAGGAAAGCATGAATACATTTACATATGCATAAAATGTAGTTTTCTTTTGTATTATTTCTTTTAATGATTGAATTAACGTTTATGACAACCTTTTTCGAAAACACAATATAGAATGTGAGATATAACAGGACAATGCATTTATCATTTGTCTTTAAAACGGTAACAAAAAAGTGGGATCCCAAACATTTACTGTGGGACCCCGTTTTTATGACTTGATGGGGTCCCTGGGAACCCATTTGGAAAATTCCTGGCGCCAACACTGATGGGAGTATTGGTGCATGCAAAACGGTTCCAATACTAATCAAATATCATCCCAGGGGACATAGATACCGTATTTTCCGCACTATAAGGCACACCTAAAAACCTCCAATTTTCTCAAAAGCTGACAGTGCGCCTTATAATCCAGTGCGCCTTATGCACTACCGTTCAAAAGTTTGGGGTCACCCAAACAATTTTGTGGAATAGCCTTCATTTCTAAGACCAAGAACAGACTGTCGAGTTTCAGATGAAAGTTCTCTTTTTCTGGCCATTTTGAGCGTTTAATTGACCCCACAAATGTGATGCTCCAGAAACTCAATCTGCTCAAAGGAAGGTCAGTTTTGTAGCTTCTGTAACGAGCTAAACTGTTTTCAGATGTGTGAACATGATTGCTCAAGGGTTTTCTAATCATCAATTAGCCTTCTGAGCCAATGAGCAAACACATTGTACCATTAGAACACTGGAGTGATAGTTGCTGGAAATGGGCCTCTATACACCTATGTAGATATTGCACCAAAAACCAGACATTTGCAGCTAGAATAGTCATTTACCACATTAGCAATGTATAGAGTGTATTTCTTTAAAGTTAAGACTAGTTTAAAGTTATCTTCATTGAAAAGTACAGTGCTTTTCCTTCAAAAATAAGGACATTTCAATGTGACCCCAAACTTTTGAACGGTAGTGTATATCTGTATCATGAATCAATTTAAGTGGACCCCGATTCAAACAAGTTTAAAAACTTATTCGGGTGTTACCATTTAGTGGTCAATTGTACGGAATATGTACTTCACTGTGCAACCTACTAATAAAAGTCTCAATCAATCAATCAATCAAAACACTTAGAATCATCATACTGCTGTGATTATATGCATCAAGTGATCATTCAAGGCTAAGGCAAAATATCGAGATATATATCGTGTATCGCAATATGGCCTTAAAATATCGCAATATTAAAAAAAGGCCATATCGCCCAGCCCTAGTTCAATGATGCCAATTCTGTTTGTCATGTATAATTTTGTCTATTTTGTGTTTATCCTTGAATAAACAGGTCAGTTTCTTGTTACCTACCTTTGTGTATTATTCAAACTCCCCTAATTCAGCTGGCTAGTTGTTATCAAGAGTACTAAAACCCTTTTTAACATGATTCTGACAACTATCAATCAATCAATCAATCAATCAATCAATCAATGTTTATTTATATAGCCCTAAATCACAAGTGTCTCAAAGGGCTGTACAAGCCACAACGACATCCTCGGTACAGAGCCCACATACGGGCAAGGAAAAACTCACCCCAGTGGGACGTCGGTGAATGACTATGAGAAACCTTGGAGAGGACCCTCTAGGGGAGACCGAAAGCAACGGATGTCGAGTGGGTCTGACATAACATTGTGAAAGTCCAGTCCACAGTGGATCCAACACATCAGCGGGAGTCCAGTCCACAGCGGGGCCAACAGGAAACCATCCCGAGCAGAGACGGGTCAGCAGCGCAGAGATGTCCCCAACCGATGCACAGGCTAGTGGTCCACCCGGGGTCCCGGCTCTGGACAGCCAGCACTTCATCCATGGCCACCGGACCTATGCAACTCCCCCTCGCAAGGGACAGGGGAGAAGAGGAGAGAAGAAAAGAAACGGCAGATCAACTGGTCTAAAAAAGGGGGGGTCTATTTAAAGGCTAGATTATACAAATGAGTTTTAAGATGGGACTTAAATGCTTCTACTGAGGTAGCATCTCTAACTGTTACCGGGAGGGCATTCCAGAGTACTGGAGCCCGAATAGAAAACGCTCTATAGCCCGCAGACTTTTTTTTGGCTCTGGGAATCACTAATAAGCCGGAGTTCTTTGAACGCAGATTTCTTGTCGGGACATATGGTACAATACAATCGGCGAGATAGGCTGGAGCTAAACCGTGTAATATTTTATACGTAAGTAGTAAAACCTTAAAGTCGCATCTTAAGTGCACAGGAAGCCAGTGCAAGTGAGCCAGTATAGGCGTAATATGATAGAACTAAGTAGGCTAAATAACTTTAAACTTTAATACATGCTCGGATAGGCCAGTATCGGTCCGTATCGGTATCGGTCAGTATCGGTATCGGATCGGAAGTGCAAAAACAATATCGGTATCGGATCGGAAGTGCAAAAACCTAGATCGGGACATCCCTAATCAGAGGTGAGCCACATCCCAGAAATGATTGTTTTCAACCTCAGAAGCTCCTGGAGAATGACCGTAGAGGATAAGGAAACCCCTGAGCGAGAAGAGGACACATTAAGATGCGGGGACAAGTCCATGTCAGCAGGTTGCAGGACACACTATTGTTAAGGGCCTCCATTCATCACAAGACCCGGGGGTTAAAGAGCAGGCCCACTTCCTGCATCCCAGCACTTCACACTCAGCTGAGCTGTTCTGCAGGGCCATCGCAAACAAAGACAACCTTTGCACAGCCATGGCAAAAAAAATAAAAAATAAATGAATAACGCGCACAAGGGGGTGTCAACTGCTCGAAGGAAACATATTTGTATAAATAGCGCCCGCTGTTATTTTTCCGCAACGCGGCGGTTAAGCGGCGGCTACGTGCTGGTCGGGCAGCCGCGGGGAGACGACGGAAATCCAGGTTTGTGCCTCTGGGATGGCGTCACACTGCCGGCGTCCAACTGATAGGACAAGAAGCACAGCCCACTTGGCGCTTGGACAAACACGCCTCGGTGGACTTTTCCAGAGGAGAACAACACCTCCTTTCCCAAAACATCCACCAAACAAACGGCCCCCGCCTATCGCTTTTTCGCAGCCGTCGAGCCGTTGAAAGAAAACAGCCATTCCCTTTCAGCTGCATTTCTCCACATATTAATTTGTCTTAATTTTTTTTTTTTTTTCCGTGGCAAGTTTGTGCGAGCGCGAGCGTTTGAAGTGACAGTACGAAATAATAAATCCTATTAAATATGAATCACAGGGGTGATGTCAGCAGTGGCTCTGATTCCCATTTTGGAATTTCAAGAGCGAACACATGTGATCGCTCTCTCTGCCATACCCCCCCCACCCCCCCTCGTCCCCCACCCCACACATCCCACTAGTTCACCTCTAATTGAATATGTTTCTGTTGTTGTTGCCAACCAAAAGACCGCCCCCTCGCCCCGACACCCCCCCCCCCTACTTCCTCAAGCACGTAATGCATGCAGTAAATAATTCAAATGAAATTAATTTTACAGCACCTTGTTTCCACTAAGCATGCCAACATCTGTTGTCGAGTCACAAGTTTACATTGTTGGTCATTACTTTCCACAATGAGCAAAATGTTTTATTAAAGCCCGCTGGGAGTCCCTCATGGATCAAGTCAGACCCGACGGTGCTGACGACTGAACCCTCCCTGAACTCCCGACAGGCTGTGATTGGCTGCGCCTCTGCCGCGTGTCGCCTCCCAGAAATATGGGCCAGCACTGAATAAGATCGCGGTATCAGACTGGCTGCGTCCTTCCGGAAAATTGCTGACCACAATCAAAACAACTTTTTAAAAGTGATGTGAGGTTTTATTTCCGCATGTAAATCCAAACCCTACAGCATGGGTGTCCAAAATGTGACACGGGGGGCACTTTAGGCTCACAGCTCGTTTATTTTTTATTGTTGAAATTTAATGGATTCATTATTATTCACACATATGGTTTTATACAACAAAAATCAATTTATTATTATTCCTCTACTTCAGGGGTCACCAACCTTTTTGAAACCAAGGGCTACTTCTTGGGTACTGATTAATGCGAAGGGCTACCAGTTAGATACACACTTAAATAAATTGCCAGAAGTAGCCAATTTGCTCAATTTACCTTTAACTCTGTTATTATTAATAATTAATGATATTTATCTTTGTGGAAACACTGATCATCTTAATGATTTCTCACAATAAATATATATAGAAACAGATAAATATCAATATGCAACACTTTATTTTTACATTTTCTCTAAGTGCACATTTTTCAAATTGAACATTTTCAAATGATCACTTCTAAGACAGTCTTGTGAAATCACAATATCCCATTTTAACTAGCTAGCCACTAACATTTTTTAACAAATCATGAATTACTTTGCACCATGTTTGTACAAATAATAACTCATGTAAAATACAAAAGTCAACTCTCAAATTTTAAATCATGTCACACTTTGAACTGGACACCAAATCTGTTATCTGTTTCTTTGTCAGTTAGTGGGAAGCCTGGCATTGCATGCTGTTAACTAGTGTGTTGTACTCTGGTGTGTAACTTGACACTGCAACTCTGAGTGAGTCTTGCAGATGTGCATCAGTGAGGCGTGTTCTGTGTTTGTTCTTGATGAAGTTCATGTCAGAAAAGGCTGATTCACAAAGATAAGATTTTTCCTCATTGTTTGCGGAACCTTCTTAATCTTTTGGACATATTTTCACAGCAATCCGGCCTTAAGCTTAATTATGATAAATGTAAAATGTTAAGGATCGGAAATCTAAAGGGAACGTCCTTTCGAATGGAATGCAAAGTGTTTTGTTTATAAATTATATGCAATCTGTTGTGTTCCCTAATTTTTTTCTGTGTACATGAATGAAGGTGTGTGTTGCTGAGTCCGACTTGGACATTATCTGGACTGGGCCTGGTTTAAAAAACCCTTTAAACAAATCTAATTTCATTGACAACCTGGTCTGTTGAAGATAAGGCCCTTTTTTAAAAAAATAAAATAAGATAAATAAATAAAAAACATTTTCTTGGATAAAAAAGAAAGTAAAACAATATAAAAATAATTACACAAAAAATAGTAATTAATGAAAATGTTAGTGGACCTGCAGCCTATACAATCATGTGTGCTTCAGGGACTGTGTCCCTTGCAGATGTGTTGTCTATGTTGTGGGAACCAGAATATTGGTAGCTGAAAGAAATAACCCCTTTTGTGTGGATGAGTGTGCATGGGGGAGGTTGTTTGGGTTGATGCACTGATTGAAAGTGTATCTTGTGTTTTTTCTATGTAGATTTAATTTAAAAAAAAAAATATATATATATATATATTTTTTTTTTTTTACATTTTTTTTTTTTTTTTTATTTTTAGAACAGGCCCGCGGGCGACTCATCTGGTCCTTACGGGCGACCTGGTTCCCGCGGGCACCGCGTTGGTGACCCCTGCTCTACTTCTTCTTCTCCAGATTTCGGCGCGCTCTACCTTCCACATTTTCCACCTGATTCAAACCGTTCCAACTTCAAATTATTCAGCCTGTTCAGGAATTCGGGATTTCCCAGAATTCCAAGTTTTCCCATTCAAAGTGAATTGGCCATTTTTGCAAACTTTCACCATTTCCACATTTTCAACCTATTCAAACCATTCCCCCTTCAACACATTCCACCATTCTGGAAATTCACACTATCATTTTTCCAAGTTCAAAAAAATTCCAGGATTTTCCAGAATGCCTATTTCCACACTTTTTTCTGCCGACTACTCTTTCCACATTTTTCAACGCATTTCAACCGTTCCACCGTCAAAACGTTCCTCTTAATTAGGACAAAAACAAAGGATTTTTTTTTAACTGGAAAAATTCCCGGTTTTCCCGAAATTCCAGGAATTCCGTAATACCATTTCTCATTTCAACATGTTACTACTTCAACATTTCTCCACCGATTTGAAAAATGTCAACAACAACCATTCAAGTTTCCTGAAATTGACGAATGTTTTTTGAAATTCTCATTGAAATCAATGGGACATTCTTCCACAACTTCCACTTTTTTCATCTGATTCAAACCGTTCCAACTTCAAAATGTTCAGCGTGTTCAGGAATTGTGTGCTCTACTTCAACAATTTTTTTTAAAATTCCCGGATTTCCCTAAATTCCTCTTTTTTGTTACATTTTCCCCATTCAAAATGAATTGGCCATTTTTGAAACATCCACAATTCCCACATTCTTCAACCCATTCAAACCATTCCACATTAAACACATTTCACCATTCTGGATATTCAAACTACACTTTTTCCAAGTTCAAAAAAATTCCAGATTTTCCCCAAATTCCCTAATACCATCTACTACTTCAACATTTTTTGCCCGATTTAAACAATTCCAACACCAACCAATTCAGCTCATTTAGGACATTCATGCTCCTAATAATTTTTAAAAAATCCCGCTTTTCCCAAAATTCCCAAATTTCCAGGAAGTTCCCATTGAAATGAATAGGACATTTTTCCAAGTTGCACAATTCCCACATTTTTCAACCTATTCAAACCATTCCAACATTAACACATTCCACTCATCCTGGACATTCAAACTAACACTTTCCCAAGTTCCAAACCAAATCCCGGTTTTCCTGGAATTCCAAACTCTTCAATATTCAAACCATTCCAATTTTCAAACCATTTCAGCATTTCAACGATTTCAACATTTAAACCATTTCGACATTCATCCTACATTCCATTAGCATTTCAGTTCAGCGTCAACTCTTCAACATTCAAACCATTCCAACATTCAAACTATTCTTACATTCATACTACATTCTGTCAGCATTGTACTTCAAATTGGAGCATTCGCACGCAATTCCTTCAGGAATTGCCTCTTCTAGTTATCATTCCTCTACTTCTTCATCTCCAGATTTTGGCGCGCTCTACCTTCCAATTTTTTCACCCGATTCAAACCGTTCCAACTTCAAACTGTTCAGCCTATTTTGGGAATCGCGAACTTTGCCTTGAAAAATTCCGAAAATTTCCAAATTTCCCAGAATTCCAGGTTTTCCGGGACATGTTTCCCATTTAAAATGAATTGGCCATTTTTCAAACTTCCACCATTTCCACATTTTTCAACCTATTCAAACCATTCCACCTTCAACACTCTCCACCATTCTGGAAATTCAAACTATCGTTTTTCCAAGTCCGAAAAATTTCCAGGATTTTCCAAAATTCCTAGTTTTCCAAAGCCCTATTTCCACCCTTTTTTCTGGCCACTACTCCTGGGACATTTTTCAAAGTTCCACAACTCCCACATTTTTTGATCAGCCGTTTTACTGCGGTGTTACAGACACCGTTTGGAAACAACTAAGGTACGGAAATTAACATTTATAAAATGTTTGGTGTAAATAGCTAATTTCACAACGTACTGTATATATTTGCAGCTAATATATAGAAACATTGTTTTTCTTCAACAATTTAGTGAGTGCTGCCTATATACCAGTGTGCTCTATTGTCTGGAAAATAAGGTACTAGTTGTAATACTTTCTTCAGTAATTTAAAATGTTTGTATTCAAAAGCCTTAAAACAAGTAAAACACTCTAACATAAAATCTGTTTAGTGAGAAGAATTATCTTATCAGACAGAAAATAAGTAAATATCACCCTTATTTCAGATATTTCATCTTACTTAGATTTCAGTTTTTGCAGTGTTACTACTGTTACCCCAGGTGGCCCTTGGCAAAGGCCTAGTACCTGACTGCCCCCTAGCCAGGGATACGGTGAAGACCTCAACGGCGGAGCAGGCGGAAGACGGTAGATTTAAGAACTACCACAACGGCTGCGACGGCGGAAGAAGGCTGCAGCAGAAAAAGGGTCCCCAGTCGTCTTGGACTCCATGCCACTGGACCCTGACCCGATTTCTGTCAAGGATCATGTGGTGACTGTCTGTGCACCAGTCTCCCCACGTTAAACTAGGTCACGCACAGGCATCCTCCATAAAGGGATACACCACTACCAGGAGGATCGTCATACTCGTTTGAGTGACCGCCGATGATTATTTTAATTTAACTTAAAAAAGACCCCATTATTCAAACACAAATTACATTTTATTGTTAGAATAGATAAGAAGGTAAAGGAGCATATGCAGTAAAAAATAAATCACGTTATTAATAAGTGTATATACACGATTATTGTAATTATTTTGTGATTAATCGTTATTTTTGACAGCCCTGGTTATTACTTATTACACTAATTTATTCTGTCCCCCATAACACAAGGCAAACATGGATGTCTTCTTCAGCTAGCTTTGCATAACTTGATTTGCTTTTGGCATCTTTGATGTACAAAAGGTATCAAAGTGGTCCACCGCATCCTTCAATTTGTCTTAAAAACTGTGGAAAAAAGTTTGGACACCCCTGCCCTAGAGTCGTTTCAAGACACTGAATACTTCTATACTTCAACATAACTGTTAAAAAACATTCATCTTGGGTTAATATTTGCAATGTATGCACATTTCACATGCGCACTTCAGGTGACTTTTTAAAATGTTTTTATTACATGTATATTGGACGCACAGAGCACCTGAACCACCCGAACCACCCGTAATCTTGTATTCTTGACTGCAATATAGGGTTTCTGCAGTACTATATTGCATCACTCCACGTCACACACTGGTGGCTGTGGCCACAGCTGATTGATGGAAACGTGGCGGCCAATTCACAACAATGGTCTTTCCAATCACCAATTCACCACCCATATAGAAGTGTGGGCTTGCACTAAGCTGGGTGAAGTGCCTTGCCCAAAGGTACATCAAAAGTGACTGGAATAGAGGAGACGACCTGCTCTACCTTCTATATAGGTGAACCCTTTTTCTGCAGATTTTGTCACATTTTGAGTGAAAATTTCAAGCAGCAACAATCATACCACACCATGACTATTTCAGCAGCCTACTTTATTAGACTGCGTCAGGAGCATGCGGGCTCCATCTAAGGCAGGGGTCGGCATCCCAAAACGTTGAAAGAGCCATATTGGACCAAAAATACAAAAAAACGGATCTGTCTGGAGCCGCAAAAAATGAAAAGCTGTGTATAAGTTTTATAATGAAGGCAACACATGACATAAGTGTTTATATTAGCTATAATAGCCTACTATCAACATGACTATGTGTCGCAGGCTGAAGCAAATCTTTGTTGACAGAAATGTTGAAATGTTATATTTATTCCACACATTTTTACAACATTAGAAACTATTAGTAAATCAGAGGATACTCAGAATGTGAGATAACTCCTGGAAATTACAGGCTTTTAATGGCCAAAGGTATAGATGTGTGTGTCCAAGTTAAAGGACACGGTAGGCTGTCTTCTTTTAATAAATGTATTACAATCTTTGGCAAGCTAGGTAATGTTTGCTGTGGTCTGGAACAGCACGACACACAAACAACTATCGGAAATGTGTCATGAGACATGCAAAACTAAATTATATACAAAGAGTATACAAGTAAAGGATATTAAATGAGCTCAAATACACCTACAAGTGAGGCATAATGATGCAATATGTACATACAGCTAGCCTAAATAGCATGTTAGCATTGATTAGTTTGCAGTCATGCGCTGACCAAAAATGCCTGATTAGCACTCCAACAAGTCAAAAACATCAACAAAGCTCACCTTTGTGCATTCACGCACAGGGTAAAACGTTTGGTGGACAAAATGAGACAAAGAATAACCGCCGAACTTAGTAGGACAAAACGATGTTCACCAAATACTCTCATCAGTGAAGCATACACACAAACATATTAAACTGTGTGCTTTCTAACAATTGGGAAGGTTTGTTTAATTTTTGTCCTCAAGCAAAAAACATACCAAAACAAAAACAATATTTTCCCCCAATCTTTTTCCATTTTCAATATTTTTTTAAAAATGCTCCAGAGAGCCACTAGGGCGGCACTAAAGAGCCGCATGCGCCTCGAGAGCCGCGTGTTGCTGACCCCCCGATCTAAGGTGTCATAATCAGTAACATTCTACATTTGTCAGGATCACTCCTGATAAGCTATCATGATACAAACAGCATACCTTGCACAGCCGTGACTATTACAGTGTAAGAACAGCCTTATTTGTCATGCATTGTCATGACTGTAGTGCTGTTGATGCTAACTAAACCAAACTCTCGTTTGCTGAGGTATAAAGTGATGTCATGCTTTTTGGGGGTGCATTTTTTTTGGAATTAGGGTTGCAAAACAAGTCACGCAAAGTTGCTCACTGAGCAGAAGTCTTTCAAAAGTTCTGGAGATATTGCACTACATCAGTTCTTCTCAAATAGTGGCTTCAGACCCCGTTTCAAATGTGCAACACATGCTTATTGTAGACAATAACCTTGACTTTCTAATTCTGATCAAAAAAAAATTAAAAAATCCGCACAGATTGTTTTATTGATTTTTGTTTTGTAGGACAAAGTGTTTTATGTATTGTGCTCCTGAGTTACTGCTACTGATCGGTTTGAATCATTTATTATTAATTGATTTCGTTTTATTAATTAATTAGTTTAATTAATTAATTAGTTTAATTAATTATTTATTTATTTTTTCAGGAAAATTGATGCACTCATTTTCTTTTCTTGGTTGTAAGTTGATCTATATTTATTTAATCTTTTTTTGTTTTATTTGATGTTAATAAGGATTGGGCTTGTCCCGATAGCGATATTTTGGTACCGGTACCAAAATTAGTTTTGATACTTTTCAAAGTAAAGGGGACAACAAAACATTTTCATTATTGGCTTAATTTTAACATAAAATCATATAATACATTAAACATACGTGTCTTATTGGAATCAAATAACAATGTTGGCATTTCATAGGATTGTAAATATATTAGACGACTTTTCATTAAGTAGTAAGTAAGCAAACAAAGGCTCCTAATTAGTAACATATTGTGTAATTTCCCATTCTAATATTTTGTCAAAATTATGAGGAACAAGCGGTAGAAAATGTATTATTTATCTATTTATTAATGTACTGTTAATATCTGCTTACTTTCTGTTTTAACATGTTCCATTGACACTTCTGTTAAAATGTAATAAACACTTATCAAGTTTTGGGTTGTACTCCAAATTTTGGTATCAATTCAATTGGTCATAAATAAAGTTCTCCTGTGTCCAGAGATGTATTTCCTGGGTTTATAAACAATAAAAAAATGACAAACGATTTTGTGATTATAAAAAAATCTGATGTAATCATTGTAGTATCGACTAGATATGACTCTTGTACTAGGTATCGTTACAGTCGATGTCTGTGTAGATCCACCCATGACATTTGTTTACATTCAGGAGCGCTAGCTTGTTGTTAGTGTTATTTACTGTATCCTCCTACGGTGTGTAGTGAAGCATGTTTAGCTATTCCTCGTCCTTCAGGGATGTTACTTGTGAGTAAAAGTGTATTTGTCACCATGGAGGCGAGGATTCGTGATTTAGAAGTCGACTGCGAAAGGACGTTAGCAGCTAGCTATGTTTTGAAGCACCTATAGCTTTACATTTATCGTTGTTTTTTTAGCCAAAATACGCCCATTCTCCCTCTTCTGTCTCCACGTGTCTGCTTGTAAGTACTTTGTGCGTGTGCGTTGCCTAACATGCGCATCTGCTCCATTTACCAGCAATGTCACGACGTGATAATGGCACGAAAATAAAATAAAAATTACCGGTATATTTCAGAAACAATATAATACCGTTTTTATTCTTTTTTTTATTTTTTATTTACATTTTTTTTAAATCAATCCTACAAAATAATACACAATAATACCATAATAATACAATTCCAATTCCAAAACCAAACCTGGCCCAGCAACATTCAGAATAGCAATCAACAGAGCAATTGAGAGGACACACAAACATGACACAAAACAATCCAAAAGTAGTCAAACAAAAATGAATAATATCAACAACGGTGTCAGTATTAGTAAGAATTCCAACATAGCAGTGAATAGAAATCCCTCATTGACATTATCATCACAGCCATTTATAAAAAAAATAAAAACATTTTAAAAATGAACAATAGTGTCACAGGGACCTACACTTGCATCACATCTCATAAACTTGACAACAAATTGTGTCCAATATTTTCCAAAAAAGATAAAATAAGTCTTATTTTAGGTTCATTTAATAGTTAAAACAAATGTAAATAAAGGAGCCCATATTCCAATATATGACTCATTATTATCTAAACTAAATGCAGTTTTTTTCTACTGATATCATCTCCATAGCTTGTGTATACCAGTCAGTATGTATTATGTGTGTGTACCAGTCAGTGTTTTTTATGTGTGTATACCATTCAGTATTTATTATGTGTGTATACCAGTCAGTATGTATTATGTGTGTATACCAGTCAGTGTGTATTATGTGTGTACACCAGGCAGTATTTATTATATGTGTATACCAGTCAGTGTGTATTATGTGCGTATACCAGTCAATATGTATTATGTGTGTATACCAGTCACTATGTATTATGTGTGTATACCAGTCAGTATGTATTATGTGTGTATACCAGTCAGTATGTATTATGTGTGTATACCAGTCAGTATGTATTATGTGTGTATACCAGTCAGTATGTATTATGTGTGTATACCAGTCAGTATGTATTATGTGTGTATACCAGTCAGTATGTATTATGTGTATACCAGTCAGTATGTATTATGTGCGTATACCAGTCAGTATGTATTATGTGCGTATACCAGTCAGTATGTATTATGTGTATACCAGTCAGTATGTATTATGTGCGTATACCAGTCAGTATGTATTATGTGTGTATACCAGTCAGTATGTATTATGTGCGTATACCAGTCAGTATGTATTATGTGCGTATACCAGTCAGTATGTACTATGTGTGTATACCAGTCAGCATGTATTATATGTGTATACCAGTCAGTATTTATTATGTGTGTATACCAGTCAGTATGTATTATGTGTGTATACCATTCAGTATGTATTATGTGTGTATACCAGTCAGTATGTATTATGTGTGTATACCAGTCAGTATGTATTATGTGTATACCAGTCAGTATGTATTATGTGTGTATACCAGTCAGTATGTATTATGTGTGTATACCAGTCAGTATGTATTATGTGCGTATACCAGTCATTATGTACTATGTGTGTATACCAGTCAGTATGTATTATGTGCGTATACCAGTCAGTATGTGTTATGTGTGTATACCAGTCAGTATGTATTATGTGTGTATACTAGTCTGTATGTATTATGTGTGTATACCAGTCAGTATGTATTATGTGTGTATACCAGTCAGTATGTATTATATGTGTATACCAGTCAGTATTTATTATGTGTGTATACTAGTAAGTATGTATTATGTGTGTATACCATTCAGTATGTATTATGTGTGTATACCAGTCAGTATGAGTTGGACTATCAACATCTATCCATTTTTAAAATTTTACCAGATAGTACTGTTTTTAATTTATTAGTAGCGGGGTACTTTATTAATACCGTTATACCGTACAATCCTAATAAGGATAATATATTTATAGTCGTGGCGGTGGTGTT
>NC_084732.1:22227201-22292201 GCF_033978785.1 Entelurus aequoreus
ACAACTCCCATCGCTGGGAAGTGAGCAAACGCATAAAGGTACCCGACATGATAACTATTAGCTAAATTAAAAGAGCCATTACAAGACTACTTGTAAGTAAAAAATAAAACGCAAAAAAAAAGATCAAACCTGCATGTTTGGCTTCCCCTCACCTCGTCTCTTTGCGTCCTCAGCAGCCTGAGTTCGCCCCTCAAATTATGTGCATGAATAATAAAACACCTTCTAATTAAAAAGTGTTGTTAAATATGCAAAAATCTAATGATAATGAGATTGTGCAATACCTCGGAGTGAAAGCGCATTATAAATTACTTAGGAGTGCAAGGCGGCTTGACCCAAACATCGCGTTTTGAAGGCTGGGCGCAATATTATGTCTGGGGCATATGGAGTGGGGGTTATGGTAAAATGTTTGTAGTGTGTGTGTGTGTGTGTGTGCGTGCATGTAACGTATGTGTCTGGGTGTTAGCAGGGGGGATTAAATGTATGCAAATATATATGATGTCTGGCTCACTGCGTCTTCAAGGGGAATGTCCTGTGGGTGCTTGCTCGAGGTCGACTGTAAGGACATTAAGGGGATCAAATATGACATCAATAATGAGAAATAAATGAATCGCTATATTACATCGCAATGCAAATTACGTCATTTGGTAAAAAAAAAACCTGAATATCGCACTGGAGTACTGTGAATATTAACACAATCTATATTACACGTGTGGCAGTAAATCTTTTTTTTTTTTTTTTTTGTACTTGTATTTGCAATGGCAGCCGAGCAGATAAATCCTCACGCCACTCAATAATTCCTTTGTGTCGGCGCCTCGTCATCAATCATGGTCGCTTTTGTGTTGTCCTTTGATGGAGTTGTCCCCGTGTCAACCGCCTTTATTTTGGCGTGCGCGGTAAAATCCGAAGAGAGTCGTTTCACTTTCGCAGAGGGGGACGTTTTAAGGGCAGCGACAATCTGGATATCGTGTGATGTTTCAACCGGGATTGATGGATTTTTGGCGACAAATTTTCAAGAAAGATAGTCCGTGTAGGTCAGCGGTGTCAAACGTACGAACTGGTTTTATCCAGCCCGCGGGATGACTTTGCTAAGTATAAAAATGAGCCGAAAGGTTTTAATGAAAGAAACCGCTGTTCTAAATGTGTCCACTAGATGTCACAATAGCAATTCTTTGTATCTTTGTAGATTATGTTACACATGTAAAAACAAATAACCACATGATGTTAGTGCACCAGTTGAGGAAAATTATCAAACTACATAAATAATATCCTGTAATTGATTTTGATATTATTTTTTTTATCTTGATAGATTGACAATTAACACCAATGAGTTGACTGATGAACATTATCACATAATTTACTCAGAAAGTATAAATAACAACAAATAAAGATACTATTAACCGCAATATGTAAGTGTAAAAAAAAACAACAACAACGGCGTGGCGAAGTTGGTAGAGTGGCTGTGCCAGCAATCGTAGTGTTGCTGGTTACTGGGGTTCAATTCCCACCTTCTACCTTCATAGTCACGTCCGTTGTGTCCTTGGGCAAGACACTTCACCCTTTGCCTCTGATGGCTGCTGGTTAGCGCCTTGCATGGCAGCTCCCGCCATCAGTGTGTGAATGTGTGTGTGAATGGGTAAATGTGGAAATACTGTCAAAGCGCTTTGAGTACCTTGAAGGTAGAAAAGCGCTATACAAGTACAACCCATTCATCATTTATTTATAACATTATGATTTGTACATTTACAGAATGTGCTTGTTATATTTTTTAACAAAATAATCAATCTGAAGTAGTCTTTATTTTTAAGTTATCGTGCCGTGATTTTACCAGTCCGGCCCACTTGGGAGTAGATTTTTCTCTATGTGGCCCCCGATCTAAAATGAGTTTGACACCCCTGGTATAGATATTGTTGTACAGTTAACGTAATTGTAGGTGAAACCAATGTGCACTACATTGACTTAATTGTATTGACAGGTTTACTTTTATTTCAAAGTTGAAATTGATTTTGAGTGAGGAATGAGGCAACGGACACAGAAAATGATAGTGCATGGTATGCAGTCTGCTGATAAAAATTTGGATTTCTATCTACGCTTGTAAATAGGCGGTGCTATACTGGCGTTTAAAGTATGAAAGGTGACAACAACAAAAAATCATGCTCACCTGCTCTCATAATCCAATATAAACTCACCTGTACTTTTGATTGTATTAAATACAACAGAGGTTCTTAACCTTTTAGAATTTGGGGTCAAACTTTTGCACAACAAAGTGCCCCTGGGCCCACTCAGACATTAACACTGAATTAATAATCTTACTCTTGATTTTAATCAATATTCAATAATTATATCTAACCTAGTTACAGTTTAACATGATACACCTTGTCAAATGATATAAAAGCATGTGTTAATCACCAATATTACTATCAAGGCTGGTTACAAAAATAAATACTAATCAAATATACTGCAAGAGAAGGGAAGTCAAAAACTGATATAAAATACATTTTAATTCAATTTACAGACTGCTAAAATGAATACACTCTAACTAAATTACTAATAAATAATAATAATAATAATAATAATAATGACAGTAATAATAAACAATATATGTTTCTTAAACTGTCAATGAAATTAGAGTGCAAATGAAAATACAGTTTAACCACTTTAGTCTTAGTTCTTGCGCTTAAAAAATTATCTATGGAAAAGTGTATTACAACTGAATACCACTGTGGTTTATACAGACCACAGCTGGGAAACATATATTCTCCCAGACCCTATGGTTAAGAAACACCGGGTTAAAAAGTAAGTGTGCTACTGAAACCGTGTTATTGTATCTCAAAAAACTTTATTGTCAAAGCAGCACAAATGAGACAGTACGTAGTGACAAAAAACGCAGTACCTGATGTCCCAGACTTAGCCCAATTAGTACCACAAGAACAATAGTATGTACTCAACAATTTAAATAGAATATGATAGAAAATAAAATAATTGTAAAATTATAACTGTAGAATACATTGAGATTTTGTGGTGCAAATAGAATTTACAAACAATAACACCAAACCAAACCAAATGAAAGCCCAGTTCAGCACAGTTGGTACATGTTCGTAATGATATTATTAGTATGAAGTATGTTACTATCACCATGCGGTATATTATATTTTCCACTACAATTGACTGTATGTTCATTAAAGGCCTACTGAAATGATTTTTTTTTATTTAAACAGGGATAGCAGATCCATTCTATGTGTCATACTTGATCATTTCGTGATATTGCCATATTTTTGCTGAAAGGATTTAGTAGAGAACATCGACGATAAAGTTTGCAACTTTTGGTCGCTAAAAAAAAAAAAAGCCTTGCCTGTACCGGAAGTAGCGTGACGTCACAAGTTGAAAGGCTCCTCACATTTCCCCATTGTTTACACCAGCAGCGAGAGCGATTCGGACCGAGAAAGCGACTATTACCCCATTAATTTGAGCCAGGATGAAAGATTCGTGGATGAGGAACGTGAGAGTGAAGGACTAGAGTGCAGGGCAGGACGCATCTTTTTTCGCTCTGACCGTAACTTAGGTACAAGCTGGCTCATTGGATTCCACACTCTCTCCTTTTTCTATTGTGGATCACGGATTTGTATTTTAAACCACCTCGGATACTATATCCTCTTGAAAATGAGAGTCGAGAACGCGAAGTGGACATTCACAGTGACTTTGACGGAGCTAACGTGATAGCATCGTGCTTAAATGCAGATAGAAACAAAATAAATAAACCCCTGACTGGAAGGATAGACAGAAAATCAACAATACTATTAAATCTTGGACCTGTAAATACACGGTTAATGCTTTCCAGCTTGGCGAAGCTTAACAATGCTGTTGCTAACGACGCCATTGAAGCTAACTTAGCAACGGGACCTCACAGAGCTATGATAAAAACATTAGCGCTCCACCTACGCCAGCCAGCCCTCATCTGCTCATCAACACCCGTGCTCACCTGCGTTCCAGCGATCGACGAAAGGACGAAGGACTTCACCCGATCATCCGTGCGGTCGGCGGCTAGCGTCGGATAGCGTGTCTGCTATCCAAGTCAAAGTCCTCCTGGTTGTGTTGCTACAGCCAGCCGCTAATACACCGATCCCACCTACAACTTTCTTCTTTGCAGTCTTCATTGTTCATTAAACAAATTGCAAAAGATTCACCAACACAGATGTCCAGAATACTGTGGAATTTTGTGATGAAAACAGAGCTTTTTTGTATTGGATTCAATGGTGTCCGAATACTTCCGTTTAACTATTGACGTCACGCGCATACGTCATCATACCGAGAAGTTTTCAGCAGGATATTTCGCGCAAAATTTAAAATTGCACTTTAGTAAACTAAATGGCATGTGTTGCAATGTTAAGATTTCATCATTGATATATAAACTATCAGACTGCGTGGTCGGTAGTAGTGGGTTTCAGTAGGCCTTTAATATGCATTGTAACTTAAAAAAAAAAAAAACAGGTCCAAATATAATAAATGAAAAAAAAAGACGAAACACAGTTTGCTGATACACATGCAAGAAGCATGGAAAATATAAAAAAAAAAGACCCAAAAAAAACAAAAACAGAAGGAATAAACGTTGTTGGCGGTACTAGTGTACATAATGATAGTCACAACAGTCATGGTATGTTACTGGCTAAAAGTAAAGTAATACTGGCTAATAAATAAAGTAAAACACAAATAAGCCACGTGAGCTCTGGAAAATTGTCAACAACCAGCTTCCTGGTTGCAGCCAGAAACTTAAAACAAGACTCACCAACATCAGCATCAAGGAGGGTGACTCCCTCATTACAGACAAAATGGAGGTAGCTGGCAGACTTAACATCTTTTTCACCAGCATAGCCACAACTCTGGTCAACAAGCTGTCCCACCACTCTGGTCGCTTTGGTGTAGAACACATTAAAGCCTTCTACAGAAAGCTAGGAGTATCCAACGATGATTTCAAATTAGAAATGGTCACAGCTGATGAGGTGTTTAAAAAATTGAGCGTGCTCCACCCTAACAAGGCCACCGGCCTTGATAATATTCCCTCCAGATTCCTCAGGGACTCTGCCTCCATCATTGCCCCGATCATCACGCACATAATAAACATATCAATTACACAAGGCCAAGTACCAAAAAATTTTAAGATAGCAAGAGTAACCCCCCTCTTTAAAAAAGGAAGCAAATTGGAACCTGGCAACTACCGACCTGTTTCTATTCTCAGTTCCGTTTCGAAAGTAATGGAGAAAATAGTTTATGAACAGGTCGATAGTTACCTTGCCACTAATAAACTCATGTACAAATTCCAATCCGGCTTCAGAACTAACTGACACATGCCTTCTCTATCTGACCGACCACATCAAACATGAGGTGGACGCGGGCAAACACTGCGGCATGGTCATGCTGGACCTTCAGAAGGCCTTTGACACCGTTAACCACGCTATACTGTTGGATAAGCTCAGAGCAATCGGATTTAACAAAACCTCATGGAGCTGGATGCAATCTTACTTGGAGGGGAGGGAGCAGGTGGTAGAGGTGAACGGCACCGTGTCCCCCCCCCCTCTCGGTGAGCTGTGGAGTCCCCCAAGGCAGTATATTGGGACCTTTACTGTTCCTAATATACATAAACGACATGTCATCGGCATGCGACTGTGAATTGTTTTTGTTTGCGGATGACTCTGCCTTGCTGGTATCCGGCAAGGACAAGTCACAGGTGGAGAAAATCCTCAGTGCTAAGCTCTGTAGAACTTGCACCTGGCTCGCTGACAACAAGATATCCATACACTTGGGTAAAACAGAATCCATCCTGTTTGGGTCCCACATCAAACTTAAGAAAGTCAATGACTTCACCATAAAAGTAGGTGACATTGTTATCACCAGGAAAGATGAGGTCACCTACCTAGGTTCCATTCTAGAGCCTAACCTTTCCTGTGATAAAATGGCAACCAAGGTAATCAAAAAGGTTAACCAACGAACGAGATTTGTCTACAGAATGTCCTCTCTGGTCAACAAAAGCACCTTGAGGATTCTGGCGGGAACTCTCGTTCAACCCTTTTTCGATTACGCATGCACCTCCTGGTACCCTAGCACCTCCAAAACCCTCAAACCTAAACTCCAAACATCTCAGAACAAGCTAGTCAGGTTACTTCTAGACCTCCACCCCAGATCCCACCTCACTCCTACCCACTTCTCTAAAGTGGGCTGGCTCAAGGTGGAGGACAGAGTTAAACAACTTGCACTGAGCCTAGTCTATAAAATCCGTTACACCTCCCTGATACCGAAGTACATGTCAAACTACTTCCTTAACGTAAATGACCGCCATAACCACAACACCAGGGGGTGCTCCACTAACCATGTTAAACCCAGATTCCGAACTAACAAAGGTCTTAACTCATTCTCTTTTTATGCCACATCAATGTGGAATGCGCTCCCAACAGGTATAAAAGAAAGGGCCTCTCTATCCTCCTTCAAAACCGCAATAAAAGTTCACCTCCAGGCAGCTACAACCCTAAACTAACACCCTCCCCGGATTGCTAATAATCAAATGTAAACAATCAAATGCAGATACTTTTTCTTTTTCTTATGCCTTCTGATCTCTCTCTCTCTCTCTCTCTCTCTCTCTCTCTCTCTCTCTCTCTCTCTCTCTCTCTCTCTCTCTCTCTCTCTCTCTCTCTCTCTCTATCCACTACTTGATGTCCATATCCCCCCCCCCCTGCACACCCCTGATTGTAAATAATGTAAATAATTCAATGTGATTATCTTATGTGATGACTGTATTATGATGATAGTATATATGATAGTATATATCTGTATCATGAATCAATCAATTTAAACAAGTTGAAAAACTTATTCGGGTGTTACCATTTAGTGGTCAATTGTACGGAATATGTACTTCACTGTGCAACCTACTAATAAAAGTTTCAATCAATCAATCAATCAATATGTTTTTCCTAATCGATTGTCAGGAATTGTATTGACCCCAAATTAGCCCAAATCTACTGATCAATAGAAGAGCTAATGGCGTCAAATTCTAGAAATGTGGAAGGCCTCAAAAAACAACACGAGTAGAATAAGAAACCCTAACCCTAACCCTGTTTTAATTTGTATTAGGCTGGATTAGTCTCAACAGTGCATACGATAATATTTGTTTGCTTAGGATTTGAACATCAGGATGTGTTGTTGGGATAGATTTTGTCCTGGAATTAGATAAAAATCCTTTGGTGGCCTTACACAGTCTGAAAAGTGGCAAAATGGCAACATATGTGCATGAAAGGCAGCTAACTGTATCACATGGAAATAGTCGTGTATACTGTTTGCAGCTATAGGTGTTAGGCAAAGCAAATGTGCTGGTTTTACATGCTGGGAATGTGGAAAGTGGCACAAAGACATACTGGACATAGAAGAAAGCGGTTTGTACTATCACACTGGAATAATCATGATAGTGCATGGTATGCTGTTTGTGGATGTGGTGTATTCTGACCTGAAATTGACCAAAATATAACACACATCAACTTGGTTTGGTTGGGGACCACTGCTTTAGGGGAGTGATAAGTGCATGCCTGTCAAATTTGAGCATGATTGCTCGAAAAACATGGCTGCCATTTAGCAAAACGTCAGTGTAGGAAACATGTAAGAAAAAAATCACGAACCCAAAAATGTAAAGTTAAAGGCCTACTGAAAGCCACTACTACCGACCACGCAGTCTGATAGTTTATATATCAATGATGAAATCTTAACATTGCCAATACGGCCGGGTTAACTTGTAAAGTGCAATTTTAAATTTCCCGGGGAACTTCCGGTTGAAAACGTCTATGTATGATGACGTATGCGTGTGACGTCAATGGTTGAAACGGAAGTATTCGGACACATTGTATCCCAATACAAACAGCTCTGTTTTCATCGCAAAATTCCACAGTATTCTGGACATCTGTGTTGGTGAATCTTTTGCAATTTGTTTAATGAACAATGAAGACTGCAAAGAAGAAAGTTGTAGGTGGGATCGGTGTATTAGCGGCTGGCTGCAGCAACACAACCAGGAGGACTGAGTTGGATAGCAGATGCGCTATCCGACGCTAGCCGCCGACCGCATCGATGATCGGGTGAAGTCCTTCGTCGCGCCGTCGATCGCTGGAACGCAGGTGAGCACGGGTGTTGATGAGCAGATGAGGGCTGGCGTAGGTGGAGCGCTATTGTTTTTATCATAGCTCTGACGAGGTCCCGTAGCTAAGTTAGCTTCAATGGCGTCGTTAGCAACAGCATTGCTAGGCTTCGACAGGCGGCACAGCATTAACCGTGTGGTTACAGGTCCAGGGTTTGGTTCGGTGTCTTCTGATAGTAGTATTGTTGATCTGCTGTCTATCCTTCCAGTCAGGGGCTTATTTCTTTTGTTTCTATCTGCATTTAAGCACAATGCTATCATGTTAGCTCCGTAGGTAAAGTGCTTCACCGATGTATTGTCGTGGAGATAAAAGTCACTGTGAATGTCCATTTCGCGTTCTCGACTCTCATTTTCAAGAGGATATAGTATCCGAGGTGGTTTAAAATACAAATCGGTGATCCACAATAGAAAAAGGAGAAAGTGTGAAATCCAATGAGCCCTTTTACCTAAGTTACGGTCAGAGCGAAAAAAGATACGTCCTGCACTGCACTCTAGTCCTTCACTCTCACGTTCCTCATCCACGAATCTTTCATTCTGGCTCAAATTAATGGGGTAATCGTCGCTTTCTCGGTCCGAATCGCTCTCGCTGCATTGTAAACAATGGGGAAATGTGAGGTGCCTTTCAACCTGCGACGTCACGCTACTTCCGGTACAGGCAAGGCTTTTTTTTATCAGCGACCAAAAGTTGCGAACTTTATCGTCGATGTTCTCTACTAAATCCTTTCAGCAAAAATATGGCAATATCGCAAAATGATCAAGTATGTCACATAGAATGGATCTGCTATCCCTGTTTAAATTTTAAAAAATCATTTCAGTAGGCCTTTAAAGTTTTCCTACACTGTTGATGTGGAATGTACTCAAAGTCTATAAAGTTGACTTAAGTGCTGTCTTATTTTATCAAGTAAAGCACCTAAGTAAATCAGATCGTGCGCACACTAGCTTCGTTAATCTGTTTTGCCGTCTGACTCTGCGTCTCATACGACAGATTTATTCCCCTCCCACATCATCAAGCGTTTGTTTATGGCAAAAACATAAAAAACAATCAGCATCCAGGATGCGCGAAGGAAATCGTCGCACGCTGCAATTTATCTGGCCGTAAATACGCCGCGCAAAGTCATTCCCGAATATCACGAGGACGGCAAGAAGGTCAGGGGTGCGACCACGGAGACGAGGTGACTTCTCATGTCGACGGCGCGTTAAAAAGTTTTATAAACACGACCGAGGCCAATTCACGAGGGGTGAAATAACTGACGGAGCCAACATGGAATGAACATGTTTCGTCGGGTGCTCAGAAACCTTCTCCATCAGGATAAAATCATTGGTTTTTTTTTTCAGAGCTAGTTATCCTCTCCTTCACCTTAAAGGCTCATCTCCATAAAGTGGAATATAAATTACCGGTGTAGAAAGATTGGTGTAGTAAAAGTCAGTCGAGTGTGGGCAGTGCATGTTGTGATAGCCTATGATATGTAGATGAGCAAAGCAAACCTGGCCAATATTTACATCCTCAAATTAGGGTTGTACTGTATACCGGTACTAATAACGTACCGCGGTACTAATGAATTACAAACAGTGCTATACTGCTTCTGAAAAATACCGGTACTTTTTTCCCCCCCAGAAATGACGGGGCGCCGTCGTCACATTTTGGCTTAAAAACAAACTTAGCTTAGTTCTTGCTTTTGTTAGCCGTTAGATAGCTATCAGCTAACGTCTAATCGCAGTCGGCAGTGTTTTAGCTACTTCTAAATCACTAATTCTCACCTCCATGGCGACAAATAAAGTATGTTTCTTACAAGTATCATCCCTGCAGGACGGGGAATAGCTAAAGTGTAAAATAGGATCCGCCTTAAAGACGAAGTATTTTATTTTGAAAGTAAACCAAATACTTTATTTGGTTTACTGTGCTTGACTTCCTGTCCAACACTAGCCGATTTGTGCCAATTTGAACGTGTTTGTTGCGGTGTGCGGCAACAATAGAAGCTCTTTGTATTTTTAGCGCTGGAATGCGGAACGGCAACAGCATGTCGTTGACGTGGTGTGGTGAAAATAGACATATTGCGTTGAATAAAAACGGAAAGAGACCGTCAGCGCGGGTGTGCCGGGTCTGCGGGCGTTTCGCATTCAGTGGAAATTCGGGGTTAGTAGATCACATGCAACACGCCCACTCATAGTACATGCTCGTGTTGTCCCGATACCAATATGTTGGTACCGGTACCAAAATTACTTTGATACTTTTCTGTACTTTTTGATACTTTTCTAAATAAAGGGGACCACAAAAAATAGCATTATTGGCGTTATTTAAAAACAATTCTTAGGGTACATTAACCATATGTTTCTTATTGCAAGTTTGTCCTTAAATAAAATAGTGAACATACAAGACAACTTGTCTTTTATTAGTAAGTAAGCAAACAAAGGCTCCTAATTTAGCTGCTGACATATTCAGTAACATATTGTCATTCTATTATTTTGTCAACATTATTAAGGACAAGTGGTAGAAAATGTGTTATTAATTTACTTGTTCATTTTATGTTAATATCTGCTTACTTTCTCTTTTAACATGTTCTATCCACACTTCTGTTAAAATGTAATAATCATTATTCTTCTGTTGTTTGGATGCTTTAGTTTTGGATGATTCCACAAATTTGGGTATCAATCCGATACCAAATCGTTACAGGATCATACATTGGTCATATTCAAAGTCCTCATGTGTCCAGGGACATATTTCCTGAGTTTATAAACATAATATGAATTAAAAAAAAACGAAAGAAGATGTTGTGATGGCAAAAAATATTGAGGTAATCATAGTAATATCGACTAGATACGCCCTTGTACTTGGTATCATTACAGTGGATGTTAGGTGTAGATCCACCAATGGCGTTTGTTTACATTTTGGCGCCGGTGAGCTACGGTGTGTAGTGAATAGGGTTGTCCGATAATGGCTTTTTGCCGATATCCGATATTTCGATATTGTCCAACTCTTAATAACCGATACCGATATATACAGTCGTGGAATTAACACATTATTATGCCTAATTTGGACAACCAGGTATGGTGAAGATAAGGTTCCTTTTTAAAAAAATTCATAAAATAAAATAAATAAATGTAAAACATTTTCTTGAATAAAAAAGAAAGTAAAACAATATAAAAACAGTTACATAGAAACTAGTAATTAATGAAAATTAGTAAAATTAGCTGTTAAAGGTTAGCACTATTAGTGGACCAGCAGCACGCACAATCATGTGTGCTTACGGACTGTATCCCTTGCAGACTGTATTGATATATATTGATATATAATGTAGGAACCAGAATATTAATAACAGAAAGAAACAACCCTTTTGTGTGAATGAGTGTGAATGAGTGTAAATGGGGGAGGGAGGTTTTTTGGGTTAGTGCACTAATTGTAAGTGTATCTTGTGTTTTTTATGTTGATTTAATAAAAAAAACAAAAAACAAAAAAAACAAAAAACCATACCGATAATAAAAAAAAAGATACCGATAATTTCCGATATTACATTTTAAAGCATTTATCGGCCATCTCTAGTAGTGAAGCATGTTTAGCTATTCCTCGTCCTGCAGGGATGATACTTGTAAGAAACTTACTTTATTTGTCGCCATGGAGACGAGGATTAGTGATTTAGAAGTGCCTAAAGCACTGCAGACTGCAAATGGATGTTCGCCGCTAGCTAGCCATGTCTTAAAGCAGCTCTTCCGGTGGACGTTTCAGTGTTATAACTTTACCTTTATCGTTAGTTTTTAAGCCAAAATGCATCCATTCTCCCTTTTCTGTCTACACACTGTGTCTGCTTGTAAGTATTTAGTGATTGTATGCTACTGAACATGCTCCTCTGCTCGTAAACCAGCAAGGACATGACGTGACGACGACGGGTGGCGGACCGGTACTTTTCAGAGGCGGTATAGTACCGAATATGATTAATTAGTATCGCGGTACCATACTAATACTAGTATATTGTACAACCCTAGTACATGCTATTTGATTTTTTGCACTTGGTATTTGGATCTCTGTAAATCAGGCCCTAAACATTCCAACCATAACCCAATATCATTTTCCAAAAAGCTCTCTTTTAGACCGATTATCAGAAGGTTGCTTTTTTTTAACTCACCCAAACAAACGTCAAAAACTATGCAATAGTTTCTCATCCGCCATCAGAAATGACGCAAACCGTCCATTATTGGACGCCTCGTCGTATTGATCGCAGACAACAGTGTTGTTTTCGTCAACGATGACGATGACGAAATCATTTCGTTGACGCCACTTTTTTGCATGACGACAACGAGACGGTGACGAGATAAACATGTCTCCCTGATGACGAAAACATGACGAGACGTGTGTGAGTTTTCGTTGACGAGACGAGAACGGACGAAAATGTTAGTGGGTCATTTGTCAGAAGTTTAAAATGCATGACATTTCTGTTTATTGTGTGTGTCAATTAAAACCTACAAAGTATCACGCAGCAGCAGATAGAATGCAGCAGCCTGCTGTAGGGTACAGCAGGCTGCTGCATTCTATCCTTGTTTGGTCACGCCCACCAACTGGCGTGCAGCGCACAACGTGCTCAACACGTCAGACTGTTGTTACTCATCAGGCAATGGACCGTGATGGCGGCGGCAGTTTCAACACAGGGGCTCGGTGGTCGCAAACGTAGAGACGACATATGGGTGTATTTTAAATATAACCCAGCAGATAATAAAACAGAGTGTATTGTGAAGGAAGACGGTGACAAATGTGGCCACAAAATATGCGGAAAAAATACGACCAACCTTAAGCGGCAACTTAAAGGCCTATTGAAACCCACTACTACCGACCACGCAGTCTGATAGTTTATATATCAATGATGAAATCTTAACATTGCAACACATGCCAATACGGCCGGGTTAACTTATAAAGTGCAATTTTAAATTTCCCGGGGAACTTCCGGTTCAAAACGCCTTTGGAGGATGACGTATGCGAGTGACGTCGCGAGGTCCACGGAAGTGTTTGGACACAATACACAGAGCTCTGTTTTCTTCGACAAAATTCCACAGTATTCTGGACATCTGTGTTGGTGAATCTTTTGCAATTTGTTTAATGAACAATGGAGACTGCAAAGAAGAACGTTGTAGGTGGGATCAGTGTATTAGCGGCTGGCTGTAGCAACACAACAAGGAGGACTTTGTTGGATAGCAGACGCTAGCGCCGGCGACCTCACCTTGACTTCCTACGTCTCCGGGCCGCCGACCGCATCGTTGATCGCTGGAACGCAGGTGAACACGGGTGTTGATGAGCAGATGAGGGCTGGCTGGCGTAGGTGGAGCGCTAATGTTTTTATCATAGCTCTGACAAGGTCCCGTTGCTAAGTTAGCGTCGTTAGCAACAGCATTGCCAGGCTTCGACAGGCGGCACAGCATTAACCGTGTATTTACATGTCCAGTGTTTGGTTCGGTGTCTCCTGATAGTAGTATTGTTGATCTTCTGTCTATCCTTCCAGTCAGGGATTTATTTATTTTGTTTCTATCTGCATTTGAGACAGATGCTATCACGTTAGCTCATGCTAAAGAGCTTCGTCGATGTATTGTCGTGGGATAAAAGTCACTGTGAATGTCCATTTCGCCTTCTCGACTCTCATTTTCAAGAGGATATAGTATCCGAGGTGGTTTAAAATACAAATCTGTGATCCACAATAGAAAAAAGGAGAGAGTGTGGATTCCAATAAGCCAGCTTGTACCTAAGTTACGGTCAGAGCGAAAAAAGATATCTCTTGAACTGCATTCTAGTCCGTCACTCTAACGTTCCTCATCCACGAATCTTTCATCCTCGCTCAAATTAATGGGGTAATCGTCGCTTTCTCGCTCCAAATATCTCTCGCTCCATTGTAAACAACGGGGAATTGTGAGCAGCACTACCGCTTGTGACGTCACGCTACTTCCGGTAGGGGCAAGGTTTTTTTTTTTTATCAGCGAGCAAAAGTTGAGAACTTTATCGTCGATTTTTTCTACTAATCCTTTCAGCAAAAATATGGCAATATCGCGAAATGATCAAGTATGACACATACAATGGATCTGCTATTCCCGTTTAAATAAAAAAATTCATTTCAGTAGGCCTTTAAGGCTCGCCACAAGGATATTTTTTCGAAGGTAAGTTACAAATGCTGTTAACATAATCGATAAATGTCATAGTAAGCTAATACACTAGTACGTTTTCCACATACTCCTGGCGCAAATGGGCTGCTAACTTCAGGCTAAAGTTAGCTTTTGTCACGCTAACGTCAATCCATTATGTGTGTGTTACTTTAGCAGCATGTTTAGCCATGTTTACATTCAGTGACGGTGTGGTTATCTCTTTGTGAGTACGTTCTGTCAGCACGTAACTTGATATGTTAAACAGGTCGAGTTACTGTTATACGTAGAGTCTGCTAGCTTTAGCCTAAAAGCCACAAGTGACGTTGTGCAGCCCCAACCAGGACCTGTGCGTTTACGTTTACAGTAAAGTTTGGGACACGCACACAGCGCACACACACTAAAATTAGACTAAAACCTTTTGACTTTTCATCGACTAAAACTAGACTAAAACCCTTTTGAGTTTTCGTCGACTAAAACTGGACTAAAACTATCACATATAAAAGTGACTACAATGTGACTAAAACTAATAAGCATTTTAGTTCCAAAAGACTAAGACTAAGACTAAATGTAAGATGGTTGTCAAAAACAACATTGGCAGACAAGTCCGACTTGTATTCATTACTGTCCTTCTCATCAAAGAAGCTAAGCGCACCCTTGATGTGAAGACTTTGACATAGTTTAAATGCGGTGACGTCAAAAAGCCTCATCCAGAGTCAACAGTGAGACTAGATAGGAGGCCTTTGATGGCAAGGCATCATGCAGAAACAAAGGCCTTCTGCTGAAAGGACGCGGTGATATGCTTGCATGTGTACGCCGTGTGTCGCTTTGTGCGTTTGCGGCTATGACAAAAGGCAAAAGAAACAAGGACGTGAAGAGGAAGGATATTAGATTTTGCGTTGGTGTGTGCGGGCATGGAAGTCATTTTACGCTGGCGTTCAATCTTACACACAATGGATGAAGTGGGGGGGAAAGTGGCACTTCTTTAGCAAATAAAGCCGGGTTCATGCAAAGCCAATATTAATTTAGCTTTTTTCCGCCGCAATGAAATGTCTTTGTTTTGGGAGGAAACGGCTCGGAGCGGTAATGAATTCCCCCCCCCCCCCCCCCCCCCCCCCCCCCCCCCCGCACCGCCTGGCACCATAATTTAGCCCAGCCATAGATCACATGGCGCCGAGTGTATTCAAGGAGGAAAGCGGATGGATATCAAAAACGTGCAACTTTCAAAATAAGCTCATTTTATCAGATTTAGGCGGCGAGGAATCGCAGTTTCCATCACGCCTGGCGACAGACGGAATCACTCCAAAGGATTAGCAAAATGAGTCGTCGGCGCGTGACAACGCCCGCCGTGGCGTTTCAAAGCGTCCATCACCCGTCATCAAGAACCCGTCGTCGGTTTTCCACCGTTTCTTTTGTGCCGCGATGTTTACACGGGCCGCTCTCTTGTTGTCTGTGTGATCACGTCTAGCTCTGGCACCCGGTTAGCGTCAAAAAATATGCAGGCGTTTGTCGAGTTGAAACGTGGCCCTTCAAAAACACATCACACCACTTTTCTTGTTGTTGTTGTTTTTAAATTAAGTTTTAGACTCCGGGATATGTATTTTGGTAGGCTTTAATGTGTTGCTGCTGTTTGCTTGTCATCTTCTTGGTTTAACATATTTACAGATCACTGCATTAGCGTTGTGGACTAACAGCTGGAGTGTCAAAACAATGGAAGCAGCTGGAGCAGGTTTTGGATGTTACTTAGACTTAGCCTGCTCAGTGGCCTTGTGGTTAGAGTGTCCGCCCTGAGATCAGTAGGTCGTGAGTTCAAACCCAAAGACTATAAAAATGGGACCCATTACCTCCCTGCTTGGCACTCAGCATCAAGGGTTGGAATTGGGGGTTAAATCACCGCTGCTGCTCACTGCTCCCCTCACCTCCCAGGGGGTGGAACAAGGGGACGGGTCAAATGCAGAGGGTAAGTTTCACCACACCTGGTGTGTGTGTGACTATCAGTTGTACTTTTACTTTAGACATTTTACACAATATTTAGGACAATGTTGTAGCAGACTTGTGTTGAAAAATCCTGCATTGACCAGCCTTTCCCAAAACCGAACCCTAGTCAGCACTTACTCTCAAACTGTTCCTAAGTTCCACATCTCACAGGGCCACCGCCATAGAAACGCTCCTCTACGTCCAACGGTGCTAATCTAATTCCATTTGACATAAACCTGAGGTAGGGGCAATATTCCTATTGTCTGGGCCAAGAATAGCGGCCTGTGAGCAACCTGCAAGCATCATTTAGCTCGACTAAATTACCATGACAAGCAGATGAGCAGGCAGACAAAGGCCTCGGCCAATGGGGAGAATGCTCTTTAAAAACGGGCTTTAGAAAGAACTTTTGTGTCAATAGACTAACCTTTTTTTTAATAGTCCTTTATTAGGTAGGCTAAAATGAAACTGATTCTGACCACTTGTTCGTTTGCCACCACACAGTGTTACAGTGTTCTAGCTCTGGACCGTGCAATGTCTCAACTTTGCTGCAGCAACCCTCAGTCTCCTTGAAAATAACATATCTCCCGACTGTGGGCCAACAGCCACATGCCAAGAAGTAAATACCGGAGATCATTTTTCTCTTCGTTGTTGCAATGGTCCATTTTATACCTGCCTTGTAGAAGAAATGCGCTCTTTCCCGTCCAAGAGACACATGTCGTGAAGCAAATACATGATAAACTCATACCTACAGCTGTGTTCGATGGTGCTTGGTACCCCGAACTGATGCAAGTAGAGCCGAGTGTGGCAATAAGGTCATGCTAAACATACCAGACTGGTTCAGTTCCTGCTTTTCTGTTCCACCCAGGACTCGGACCTGGGTCAACGGCATGAGAGACGAGCTACCGAGCTAAAAGCCCGCTAGCTCTTGAGGTTGTCTAGGAGTGAGGTTATTGGTATGCCCTTTATTGTCATTGCACAAGTACAACGCAATTTCATTTTCACCACAAACCTGTTCAAGATTGGACAACAATTGTAAAGGGTTACGGAACAGGAACGGTGATGGGCCGCCACTTTTGCCGCCCCGTTTTATTTTTAATTTTTTTTATGGTATAAAAAAAATACAAAATAAAAATAATGGTTGGCTTCCGTTACACTCACCCCTGTAAGCCTTACTCCTATCCAGGTCACGGCACCATTTCAACCCGCCTGGCTCAGTCCCTGCTTTTCTTCTGTTCTGAACGGGACTAGAACCTGGGTCGCCCGCATGAAAGATGAGTGTGCTCGCTGCAGAGCTAAAAGCCCGAAGCCAGCACTGCTCTTGAAGTTGTCGGGAGTAAAGGTTGACCAACGTACACATGGTTACACTTTTATGCTGTACAGTAATCCTGTCTATCTGGGTCCAGGCCTGACTATGAAATTCATTTCCACTATGTTGGATTAAATGGTAAATGGGTTATACAAAATGTGGCTTTTAGACTTTTGACAAGAACAAGAAAGTTTGATCATATTACGCCTATACTGGCTCACCTGCACTAGCTTCCTGTGCACTTAGGATGCGACTTTAAGGTTTTACTCCTTACGAATAAAATACTTAACAGTCTAGCTCCATCTTATCTTGCTGATTGTATTGTACCTTTTGTCCCAGGCAAGAAATCTGCGTTCAAAGAACTCCGGCTTATTAGTGATTCCCAGAGCCCCAAAAAAAGACTGCGGGCTATAGATGGTTTTCTATTTGGGCTCCAGTACTCTGGAATGCCCTCCCGGTAACAGTTAGAGATGCTACCTCAGTAGAAGCATTTAAGTCCCATCTTAAAACCAGTTGATCTGCCGTCTCTTTTCTGCTCTACCCCCTCTACTGATTGGAGAGGTTATTAGTTGAGCACAGATGCTGCGCTAGCTGTTCAAAGTCGGGACCCGGGGTGGACCACTCATCTGTGCATCAGTTGGGGAGTCTCTGCGCTTCTGACTTGTCTCCACTCAAGATGATCCCCTGCTGGCTCCACTATGGACTGGACTCTCACACTATTAACTAGATCCACTCGACGTCCATTGCACCCGGTCGCCCAGGAGTGGGGTCCCCACATCTGCGTTCCCTTCCAAGGTTTCTCATTGTATTCCATTGGGTTGAGTTTTTTCTTGCCTTGATGTGGGATCTGAGCCGGGGATGTCCTTGTGGCTTGTGCAGCCCTTTGAGACACTTGTGATTAAGGGCTATATAATCAAACTTTGATTGATTGATTGATTATACTTGTACAGCACTTTTCTACCTTCAAGGTCCTCAAAGCGCTTTGACACTATTTCCACATTCACACACTAATGCAGGAGATGCCATGCAAGGCCCTAACCATGACCCATCAGGACGGAGGATGAAGGGTCTGGCTTAAGGACACAACGGATGTGACTAGAATGGCGGAAGCCGGACCAGGAACCCTCAGGTTGCTGGCAGGGCCGCTCTAACAATCTAGCCAAGCCTTCCCCAAATAATTGATTGATGAATCAAATATTTAAATACCTGTTAACAAACTTCTAAATATGTTTTTTTTTTCACAGCATTGGATCCTCATATGGTCACCTTTAGACTTATTGTTCTTAGTGTTCTACTGTACCATACAACACTCTCAGGTAGCCCGGAGGATCCTCGAAGCGTTATTGACATGGCCATTGTTGGGGCAATTTGGAAATACTTTGGGGTTAGTGCGTGTGCCTCACAATACAAAGGTCCTGGGTTCGATCCTGGGCTCGGGGATCTTTCTGTGTGGAGTTTGCATGTTCTCCCCGTGACTGTGTGGGTTCTCTCCGGGTACTCCGGCTTCCTCCCACCTCCAAAGACATGCACCTGGGGATAGGTTGATTGGCAAACACTAAATTGGCCCTAGTGTGTGAATGTGATTTTTAATGTTGTCTGTCTATCTGTGTTGGCCCTGCGATGAGGTGGCGACTTGTCCAGGGTGGACCCCGCCTACCGCCCGAATGCAGCTGAGATAGACTCCAGCACCCCCCGCGACCCCGAAAGGGACAAGCCGTAGAAATTGGATGGATGGGTTTTTTAATAACAAGGACTAGAATTGATGGACTGCTGGTAAACCATAGAATATTCACATGCTATGTATTCTAATTTTCTAAGAAATTAGATCAATCAATCAATCAATCAATGTTTATTTATATAGCCCTAAATCACAAGTGTCTCAAAGGGCTGTACAAGCCACAACGACATCCTCGGTACAGAGCCCACATACGGGCAAGGAAAAACTCACCCCAGTGGACGTCGGCGAATGACTATGAGAAACCTTGGAGAGGACCGCATATGTGGGTAACCCCCCCCCTCTAGGGGAGACCGAAAGCAACGGATGTCGAGTGGGTCTGACATAACATTGTGAAAGTCCAGTCCACAGTGGATCCAACACATCAGCGGGAGTCCAGTCCACAGCGGGGCCAACAGGAAACCATCCCGAGCGGAGACGGGTCAGCAGCGCAGAGATGTCCCCAACCGATGCACAGGCTAGTGGTCCACCCGGGGTCCCGGCTCTGGACAGCCAGCACTTCATCCATGGCCACCGGACCTATGCAACTCCCCCTCGCAAGGGACAGGGGAGAAGAGGAGAGAAGAAAAGAAACGGCAGATCAACTGGTCTAAAAAAGGGGGGGTCTATTTAAAGGCTAGATTATACAAATGAGTTTTAAGATGGGACTTAAATGCTTCTACTGAGGTAGCATCTCTAACTGTTACCGGGAGGGCATTCCAGAGTACTGGAGCCCGAATAGAAAACGCTCTATAGCCCGCAGACTTTTTTTGGCTCTGGGAATCACTAATAAGCCGGAGTTCTTTGAACGCAGATTTCTTGTCGGGACATATGGTACAATACAATCGCGAGATAGGCTGGAGCTAAACCGTGTAATATTTTATACGTAAGTAGTAAAACCTTAAAGTCGCATCTTAAGTGCACAGGAAGCCAGTGCAAGTGAGCCAGTATAGGCGTAATATGATCAAACTTTCTTGTTTTTGTCAAAAGCCTTGCAGCCGCATTTTGTACCAACTGTAATCTTTTAATGCTAGACATAGGGAGGCCCGAAAATAATACGTTACAGTAATCGAGACGAGACGTAACGAACGCATGAATAATGATCTCAGCGTCGCTAGTGGACAAGATGGAACGAATTTTAGCGATATTACGGAGATGAAAGAAGGCCGTTTTAGTAACACTCTTAATGTGTGACTCAAACGAGAGAGTTGGGTCGAAGATAATACCCAGATTCTTTACCGAGTCTCCTTGTTTAATTGTTTTGGTTGTCAAATGTTAAAGTGGTATTATTAAATAGATGTTGGTGATCAGTTCTCATAGCTTTTGCCTTACTTATTAAAATCAGTGTAATTTGTCTTTGCAACCATCAACGAAAGTGATGTTCAGTTTGTCATCTGGAGGTCACAAAAGCCGCATTGTTAGTCAAGGGTTGGCCAAGCAAGCATCCAGACAGACTAAAGTGGGAGTCAAAGTGACAGCGCAAAAGGCTGCTTTACAAAGTGTTTTTTCCATCAGGCATGCATGTCTTTTGCTTAATTTAGGGGCCCTGCTGTTTTAGGGCCTTTGAGATTAGCCTCCGTTGGCCGATATCTCATTCCGTGTCTCGCCGTGTGAGGCTCATTAAAACCGGGAATAAGCCGCCTGTGTCACCATCTCTTCCAAGATGCCAAAGAGGAGAAGTGGAGCTGCCTCACAGTGTAGGTACATTTAACTGGCAACAGATCAAGACGACACACGGGGGCGAGGGGGTGCGCTTGGCGACACTTACGCCCAATGGCGTGACTCGCCTGTGTGAAGTTTCGGAGCAAACACCATTAAAATATAGCGGCGGTAATGACTCTGATGTCGTCAGGAGAGCAAAAGAGAGAGAGGGGGGGGGGGGGGTGGGGGGGGGGGGCTGATGGCGCGGTTAAATGCATGAACGCGCGCTCGTATTATTTTTCAGTATGTGTTGGATCTATGGCGGCAATTACGCTTTCATTTCCACTCAAGTGCGCTGTGTGCGGCACCGTGCATCAACCAAGTCATTAAGCCTGAGTTTGGACTAAGGAGCAGCTGGGGTGTTTAGTTTGTGAGTTATTCGGAGGTTTATGGTGCGTATTCGGAGGAGACAGTTATGTGCATGTGTGTGTATGGATGTGTTTGCATTTTTGGGATAAAGTAACTGTGGAGACTAATTTAGAATTTTGCAATAAAGAAAAAAATATTGTCGGTGGAAGTAAAGTTGGTGGAAGTGATATTAGGATAACATTTGGAATATTAAACAGTGGAACCTCTAAAGTGGAACAAAGCATCTGTTCTGCTGGTTGAGCTCCAATTTATTCAAATATAGAAAAAAAACAAGGTTCTCATTGGAAATAATGGAACATGGTAATAATCTGTTATATCAAACTTTTGTAGGCAACATTTTTAAAGGGGAACTGCCCTTTTTTTTGGAATTTTGCCTATCAATCACAATCATTATGAAAGACATGACGACGGACGTATTTTTTCTAATGCATTCTAACTCATAAACAAATGTAAAAAACGTAGCCAATGGGAGGTCCTCTATCCCACCCATTAAACCCAATAAAAAAACATCCAAAAAGCACCAACAATACATCATTTACATTTGGTGACTTGAATATTAATCAAGTATTAGTGATATTGTTATTAACACAGACAAACTATTTATAGCGGTGCCGTGATCACAAGCTTGTGTGCCAATGTTTACATAATTGAGCCGTAAGCTGCTACCAGGCTTCCTTTGCTTGTGAAAGTTATAGTAGATCATAAATAATGCCTCTCACCTGGATAGTAGAAGGATGAGGATGTATTCCGACAAGTTGGTACACTTTGACAGGCAATTTAAACCGGGAAAATGACACAAAAAGACGCATGCTTCCACCCCCCTTTTCTTCCCAAGGATTATGAGTCATTCTTCATCTAAATGGGAATATAACAACATTCTATCAGTCAGCATCCTAATGACAGCAGACCTTGTAGAGTAAGTGATATTTTTTTTAACTTTTGTTGGCTCTCATGAAGTCTGCAGTGAGTTATAATCAGTGATGAAGAAAAAAAAGGTAAACGTTTTGATGTGTTTTTTGAAATTAATGCGTTGTCATGTTTGTATTAATGATTGTGAACGATAGACAAAATTCCCCCAAAAAGTGCAGTTCCCCTTTAAGCAACATTTTAATATTCTTAACTGCTAAACAAGCGTGTCTTGCACACGGTGCTGAACTGGGGATTTGTATTTGGTTTGGTTTGCTGTCATCGTTTTTACATTTGTATTTGCACAACAGGAACAGATCCTATTCTATTTTTCTATGTATTTAATTTATTGTTTTTAGCCAATGATATTTATAACCAACACTATATACTCAAGATGGTGCCTCTAAAACAAGTTGCTAGTATAGGAAAATTCCTAGAATAAGAAACCCCCTAAGCTGCCTACTTCACTCTACTTATGTACATATTATTGTTCTTGTGGTACTCATTGGGCTAAACCTGGGACCTCGGGTACTAAATTTGGTGAAAATAAAGTTCCTTGAATGCTTAAAGTGTAAAAAATTTGATATTTGATTTGTGTTGCAGAAATGTCACCCATCTCATTTTTCAACATGTTCATGGTCACACAAAAACATGTAGACACGTTCTGTCCACTTCCACTTATAATCTTCATCTCTTAACATAGCGGTTGAATTATGAGTTGATCAACTTTAAGTCACCACTGTATTTCCTGGCATATTTGGAAATATTGATGATATGTTTAAAGCAGCACAAAGTCACTTTTCAACCTTCAAAAATATTTTCATAACTTTTGGGATGATACATGGACTTACAACTAGTTCAATGACACCTCTGTCATGGCCTGAGGGGTCTGTATTGCGCTCAGGGGCATTTAACAACTTTGAGGAGGGTGGCATAAACCCTGACACACAAAACCTACAAATGTGATGACTTGCTTTATGACATACGTCACTCCCCTTATTCCACATTCGATAAAAAGACGGAAGTCGATGCAAAGAAGAACAATGCCTATGTGCAATTACTGCTATCATGGCTGAAGCTCCAAAACAACCAAAGAAACGAAAAGTTTTGTCTGAGGAGACACAAAAAAGAAAAACGGAGCCTACCCAGATAAAAGGACAGTCAGGATCAACATTGGCCCATTGTGGTCGACCCATTGTGTAATATGTACAAAAAAGTCATTGACTACTTTAGCGCATTGATTTCCATTTCAAAAACGCATCTCTACGTAGGCTTTTTTTCCCCAACGTCACTGATTACCACTCATTGCAGACTTCGTGAGAGCCAACAAACATAATAAAACATCACTTACTGTATAATGTATTTTGTCATTACGATGAGGACTGATATAATCTTGTTGTATTCCCATTTAGATGAACAATGACTCATAATCCTCGCGAAGAAAAGGGAGGGGGAGCAAAGCGTCCTTTTGTGTCGTTCTCGCCATTCCCGGGTCAAAATTGTCTGTCAAAGTTGACCAATTTGTCGGATTAGGTCCTCAACCTTCTACTATCCAGGTGACAGGCATGATTTATGATCTACAATATATTTCCAAGAAGCAGGGAAGCAAGGAAACAGCTGACCACTCGATGATGTAAACATAGCAGCATAAACTGCTGATCACGTTGCCGCTATAAATAGTTTGTCTGCAATAGCGCTTATAATAACAATATCACCAATACTTGCTGAATATTCTAGTCACAAAATGTTAATGGAGTATTGTTGGCGCTTTGTGGATGGTTATTTATTGGGTTTTATGGATGGAATAGAGGACCTCCCATTGGCTGTAATGCTGAAAATACATCTGTCGTCATGTCTTTCATAATGATTGTGAACAATAGGCAAAATTCCTCACCAAAAAGTACAGTTCTCTCTAATGTCTCTTTTGTGAGACAAATATTGTTTTCCTTTGGCCAGGTTATTGTCATTTTGCCACCGTGGTTTCTGTTAAAACAGTAATTTATGCTGTGCTTAAAAGTCTCCATTAGAGTATATATTAAGGTGTTTATTTATCATTATTATTGTTATTGTTTATTTATTGTTGCTTGCTACAATTCTCTGGGGATAGCTACTCCTGTAACTTAGCTTCATTTAATCAATAGTAACTTGTAGCTTAGCTTACTACATTTTCCAAGTAGCTTGCCCATCACGACGTCCGACTTCCGGCAACAACTTGGGTTCCTACTTCCGGAATTAAACACGAGTGTGTTTTCAAATGATGGCAGACTTGGTTATAGACAACAAAGATGACTACTTTTGAACAAATGAGGATTCACAACCTTATCTTTTTAAGGGATGAACTACTATTTGGAGGATGGCATGACACAAAGCTTCAAATGTGGAATTTGGAGACAAGCTATTTTGGCATAAATGGAGTGCTGGCCCAAATAATTCGGAAAAAAATGTCCACAGCCAGCTGGAGCAAACAGACAACTGTCCACTTTAATATTGATCATGATACACGCAGCACGCCATGCATGTTATTACAACTATAGTACATACGCTGTCTGGCTAGCTGTGTACAAACAAAACCTGAAATGTGAGCTAGTACTTTACAGATACTGTAATATAATAGTTCATATTTTTGAGGCAGTACAGATTGTTGTTCTATCACATTGTGTTGTGCATTACAAACTCAAACGCGTTTCGTGCAGACGTAGAAGCCAGCTTATCTCTTGCAGTGGTAAGCTTTTACGGCTAATACCGTAGCACGCCAATGTGTTACTGCGATAGAAAAAACGTTTCTCAGTGTTCGCTCATACAATAACAATGTTGCTGCAGCTTGGTTATTATACAGGTTACGGAACATAAATTAAGTATTGTTGACGGTTTTTGAATGCATTTTTTAATTGATTTGGAGGTAAAATGAATTGCTCCCATTAGCTGCATTTCTTTCCACCAAGAATGAGCCAAGTTTTACATGTTAGAAAGCAAAAAAAAAAAAAAAAAAAAAACTTTTGTCTTCTTGTCTCTCATAATGATTGAGAGTGATAGGCAAAATTCCAAAAAAAAAAAAAAGTCCTCCTGCGCTTCACTGCAAAAGTGATCGGTGCAAGTTTTCCGTCGCCAGCTGCCTGGTCTGCATTCTTTCACCTTTGTCTAATCTCCTGGGGATTTTTTTTTTACCCACCATATCTTCACCTTCTGCTGGATTGTTGGTATCTGTAAGACATGTCGGGCCATATCAAACGGAACAATGTGGTAAAAAATAAAGGTACGAATTAAGACTTTGTTCTAGAATAACATTTTGTGGATGTTTGAAATGAGGCTCAATTTGCATTGAGTTGATGGTGGAATGCATGGAGAGTCAAAGGAACCTCATTACCCAAAGCATACCACATAATTTGTCATCCAAATGATTACTTGAGCAAGAGTAAGTATTTATTGAAATAACTACTAAAGTACTGAGTAACTTCTGACTTATTTAGTAGCTATTTTGTAGTGGCACTTGGACTACAACCATGTAAACAGCATTTACTACAAAAGAGGCACATTTTACAGTCACTTATGACATCATAAAATGGTTATTGTTAGCATACACGCAGCTAAATCATTAAAAATAAACTACAAATTCCCGCTACATGTTTTCCGTAGTTAGAAGTGGAATTTTTGTCGGCTGAAATGTGATGATTTCTACAACTACGGATGACAGCGTATGATATATTTTTTCCTCGTTTTGCAAGGTAATGATTGAAGAGTTGCGTTGCCGACATGTTGTATGAGTGTGGTCTTGTGATTGCCAGGCTCCGTTTAATTGGTGAAATGGAGTCAAACGTCCCTAGTGCCTACGTTGGATTGGTGGAACAGAGTCATGTGACCGTGCCCACAGGAAGAGGGCTCTCTAACGGACCATTGAATACGTCTTTGCAAACAGTAATCAATGGATTATATGATGATAATCTAAATAAATGTAGCAAATTAACGGAGTAAAAGTACTGTTACGTCTTCACAAAAAAAATTCTTACAAAAGTTAGTTAAAGCAGTCATATTATGATTTTTTTTTTCTACATTCAAAAAACTTCCTTGTGGTCTCGTGGACTGTCTTCAAGCTGCTTTCTGATCGTTTCTTTAGGATGCAGCGTTTTGTGGGCGGTCTTATCTACGTGCCTCCTCTTCGATAGAAAAAGCTTGTTGAAAACAATCGCGGGCCAGGGCAAAACACTTTACTATTATTTATAGATAATCCACTCGCGTCATACTTAGGAAAATAGTCACAAATTCCATACAGCTCGTTTTGGCGGAAGTATGAAGAAGGGCAAGATTATTTAAAAAATAATGCCTCCATGCTTTGATTTCACCATTTCAGGACTTATGCAGATCCCAAATAGACAAAAACAGGTACCAATAAGTAAGAAAATTTGGTTTTGCATAATAGCACCCCTTTAAGTAATTGTAATGGAGTAACTGTAATGCGTTACTCCCCACCTCAGCAAACTATGGACTCAACTCAAGACTTTTTAAAGGCATCAAAGTATTAAAAATGACCTATTGAAGACAAAAGTGAAGGCAGCATTTGCTTAGATTGTGGTGGTCAAGCTTGCTCTGTTTTCAATGGGCACTAGGCGCTATTTAGCCTTTCTCTAATAAAACATGCCCTATGCTTGTGTTGTTTCTAGCTGTGCTAATCGTTAAAATTGTGAAAATGATAAACGTTTCTTCAGAGTTCTTCGAGAGGTTATCAAAAATATATTTTGATAAAGACGGAGAAAAACATGCATACCGGTACTCGTGAACAGCATGTGCAACAACAGCAACAAACATGGCTGTAGATACAAAATTAAATCATGAAATGCAACCTTACCCGAGCAAAAATGATGCATATTTATCCAGGACTGTTTTGATACCAATTTCCTTGACCCAGCCACACACAAAGAAGTTGCAGACCTCCATGCTTTTCCAAATTTCCATCTGTTCTGTCCTGCAGAATAGCGTCTGAAGCACAGTAATTCGATATGTCTGGGAACGCAACCGACGTTTAATCCTCGATATCACTGGACAAATCTTTTTTTGATAAAGTGTATGTTATGATCCGTTGCCCGGATCATAGTTTGTTTATGTTTATTCAGGTTGTGATTCTCTTGTGGTCTCAGTTCTGTTTTCAGCACCCTTGAGTTTGTGTGTTTTGGTTGCTATGGGTGCTTATTGTTTTCACCTGCCTCTGATTAGTGTTCGGCACGCTCACCTGCTGCCGGGCACTAATCAGAGAGCTACTTAGTCCTGCCTTTTCGTCTCACTCATCCTGGTGCTTTTGTTTGCTCTCATGCAACTGTTACGTATTCATTGTGTTTCTTGCGCTAAGTTCCGCCTTAGTTTTTCCTGGGTAGCTATCCCGTTAGCTTCCAGTGCTATATGCACGTTTGTTTTGTATTGTTTCCCATGATTTATGCGAATAAATCACACTTCTTACCTGCAAGCTGCTTCCTGTCGTTCCGCCGCATCCTGGAAGGACGACCCCTGGTCATCGTCACGCCCTGGTACCGTTACAGTACAGGGATCTATTCCATTGCATTGTTTGATTTTTTTGCCCGTATCTGCTTTTTTCAGGAAGATTTAAGCCTCTTTTGTATAGTAACTTGCACGCTGTTGTACAACAGCCATCTTGGCTTGGTTGACCACTTCAGGGAAGAAGTCACATGTCGGAATACAAGCAAAAGCCATAACAAGTATCAAGTGAAGACCTTGTGTCAGTTATCCAAACACATACTCTGCATTAAAATAGTTGTAGTTCCTAAATGGTCCATGCCATAACTTTGAGTATGCATATTTGTGCCACCTTGTGCCTCCATTGTGTTTTTGCATGCCGACCCCACAGGTCGCAGGGAGAGCTGACTTGGGAGGAAGCCAGCCTTCTCATTAGCGGGGCAGATGTGAGGTCGCTCTGACCAGATTGCTCGCTCGCTTCCTCATAGAAACAGCTCAACGGTGGCCTGAGCGGCATGAGAAGGAGGAGGGAAAGAGGCTGAGGATGTGAGTGTGTGTGTGTATGGGGGGGTGGGGGTGGGGGGGGGGGGGTGTCTGGGGTGGACATGTAAATGTTCCTGACATATTGTGTGAGATGGACCTGGGTGGGTGGGAGTTTGTTCGCCAGCCACCTTTTTCAACACTTTCATGTACAAGAACCACGGTCAAAAATAACACAAGCGGAAAAGCGGCAACGAGCTGCTACTTTATACCCTTGCGGACCTCCTCCTGGGACGATTAGCAAAGAAAACTGAAGGGGTGGTACGGAAGCCAAGGGGCGTGAAGGTGGGACAGGATAAGGGCAGGCACGGAACCATTTTGACCATGGCTTATGAACTGATGAGCAGGATGTTAGAACAAGCGATTAAGCAGTGTGTATACTGTATCTTCTTGGGAAACAGCGTCCTCTGCAGAGGACATTTTTGTTCTAAGTATGCTGTTTTTCTTTCCACAATGGGTACCTCTCTAAAAAGAAAAAGACCAAAAACATTTATTTCAGAAAATGGTGGTTCTCATGAGGATTTAAAGTATGTAGTCTTGTCAGTGGTGGGCCGTCAGGGCCAGCAAGGCCTTCTCTACATAACCAGAAGTCATGATCATAATTAAAGATACAAGTATTTTTTAATTTACTTTCCCTAAATATCTAAAAGTATTCATATTCTCTTCATGTCATACTATGCTCCTTCCAGTGCTGTTGTTTTTAGGTTGGAGTTTTTATCCAATCAGAATTCAGCTAGCTTATGTTGCCATGCTGTACCAAATCTGCCCCGGGGCCTTCAGAATTAAGAATGCAGGTGTCTATGCACTGTAAGTGAACAGTTGATAGACAGTTGCGATAGCCAATCAGATCAGGAGCTGTTGTCAAACGTCCCTAGTGCCTACGTTTGATTGGTAGAACAGAGTCATGTGACCGTGCCCACTGGAAGCGGGCTTTCTAGCAGACCACTGAAAATGTCTTTGCAAGTAGTCAATGTCAATCAATCAATGTTTATTTATATAGCCCTAAATCACAAGTGTCTTAAAGGGCTGCACAAGCCACAACGACATGCTCTGTTCAGATCTCACATCAGGGCAAGGAATAACTCAACCCAGTGGGATGACAATGAGAAACCTTGGAGAGGATCGCAGATGTGGGCGACCCCCCCTCCCACCCCTCTCCTCTAGGGCGACCGGTGCAATGGACGTCGAATGGATCTAGCATAATATTGTGAAAGTCCAGTCCATAGCAGATCTAACATAATAGTGAGAGTCCAGTCCATAGTGGGACCAGCAGGAGACCGTCCCGAGTGGAGACAGGTCAGCAGCGCACAGATGTCCCCAACCGATACACAGGCGAGCGGTCCACACCGGGTCCCAACGCCGCTTTCTGATCTTCTCTATAGAATGCAGTGTTTTGTGGGCGGTCTTGTCTAGGTGCCTCCACTTCGAAAGCATCTCATTGTCATTAAGACCTTCTAGAAGGCCTTACGTTGAACGTGACATTTACGCGTCCTGTGATTGGATACTCACCGGGACCGTTAGCCGATGAATTTGAGAATCCATAGAGTTGATAAACATTTGCGATAGCCAATCAGATCACAAGTTTTTGACAGTAGCCTATCTAGGTAGCCTGATGTTAACGAGACTGTGATTGGATACTCACTTGTCATTCCAAAGTTAGTATCCAATCACAAGTTGCAACTTAGCAGCAAGCAGGAAGTGTTGACCCACAAAGAAGGAGAATAAAACATTGATTAGGTGGCAGATATATATTTGCAAGGTCATTTTCAAGAAGGATATTGAAAGAGAAACTACATCATGTGAGATGATGTCGGCGATGAAATGGGGAAATGCCCGCCATTTCCACTCAAATCAGCTGACTACGAGCGGTACCACTGGCTTATACGGTGTCATATGGGTACTACAAATCGTGAGTTCAAATATTTTATTTCTTTATTTCTTCACATTTTATATGTTTTTTGCAATTTTAATTTTGACATTTATTTATTTATTTATTTAGTACCACATAAGATATGTTTTAATTACTGATGTGTTTTAATTAATTTTTGAATGCCCCAGAAAATAACTTGTTTTGTATACTGTTGAGGTGATTCTATGCCCAGTAGTGTGTAAATGTGTTCCTGTACAGTATTAATCCAGCAATGGTCATGTGATGACACAATTTATGGTATTTTGAGAGGTAGTCAATGAAGTCGGACATCACTGAAGGCCTAGGTGGGAAACGCACGGCCCGCCACTGAGTCTTGTTGTTGTTGATGTAGGCTGTGGTCACACCTGTCATGTTTGGTTTGGTTCAAGAAGTAGGTCTCGATCCACTCGAAAGTGCATTCTGGTGTGATCGTGTTTGAAATGTCACTTTTGCTTGAATGGTACAATTGCTCTACTGGTGGACTATGTTTGATCGAGTGTGAATGCTATCATACGAATCCTGGTGCAAGAGACCCAAGACCACTTGGGAAGTTGCTATCCATCTGATTCTAAGTGAATTCTTGAATGATTGCGCCCACAGTCCATCCATCCATTCATCCATTTTGTACCGCTTGTCCATTGCGGGGTCGCGAGGGGGCCTGGAGCCTATCCCAGCTGCACTCGGGCGGAGTGCGGGGTACACCCTGGACAACAACACAGATAGACAACATTCACACACCTGGGCCGACTTAGTTTTGCCAATCAGTCTATCCCCAGGTGCATGTCTTTGGAGGTGGGAAGAAGCCGGAGTACCCGGCGAGAACCCACGCAGTCACAGGCAGAACATACAAACTCTACAGAGAAATAATCGAGCCCCGGACCTTCTCGCTGTGAGACAAGAGCTCAGTATACAGGTACTAATAAAGTACCGCGTAGTAGTGAATTACTATACTCCCGCTGAATAATACTACTACTTGCTTTTTTTTTTTTACGGATTGACGGCGCACCGTCATCACAAAGTGACAGGAGAGGCGCCTGTTAGGCAACGCACACACACAGAGTACCTACAAGCAGAAACGTTGTGAAGACATGAGAGGGAGAATGGATGCATTTTGGCCTAAAAACTGACAATAAAGGTGAAGCTATAAACACTGTACACAAAACATAGTTACCTAGAAAGCAGCTCAGTGGCCTAGTGGTTAGTGTCCGCCCTGAGATTGGTAGGTTGCGAGTTCAAACCCTGGCCGAGTCATACCAAAGACTATAAAAATGGGACCCATTACCTCCCTGCTTGGCACTCAGCATCAAGGGTTGGAATTGGGGGTTGAATCACCAAAATAATTCCCAGGCGTGGCCACTGCTCCCCTCACCTCCCAGGGGGTGAGCCAGGGGATGGGTCAAATGCAGAGGACAAATTTCACCGCACCTTGTGTGTGACAATAATTGGTACTTTAACTTTAACTTAACTAACGCCCATCCACAGTCGGCAGTTTTTTAGCTACTTCTACATCACTAATCCTCTTCGCCATGGCGACAAATAAACTACGTTTCTTGCAAATATCACCCCCGCAGGACAAAGAATAGCTGAACATGCTTCACGACACACCGTAGGAGGATACAATAGCTAACTGCTAACAGCAAGCTAGCTCTCTTGAATGTAAACAAATCTACACAGACATGGATTGTAACAATACCAAGTACAAGAGCCGTATATAGTCAATACTACAAAGAATACATCGATATTTTTTTATTATCACAACATTTTTTGTCATTTTTTATTGTTTATAAACCGACAATCCAATGCAAGCGAGTAAGACCTGATGATTTGAGTGGATCTTAGGGGGTTTACTGTGACATTTGCTACGCCAACTTTGATTGATTGATTGATTGATTGAAACTTTTATTAGTAGATTGCACAGTACAGTACATATTCCGTACAATTGACCACTAAATGGTAACACCCCAATAAGTTTTTCAACTTGTTTAAGTCGGGGTCCACGTTAATCAATTCATGGTACAAATATATACTATCAGCATAATACAGTCATCACACAAGTTAATCATCATCAGAGTATATACATTGAATTATTTACATTATTTACAATACGGGGGGTGGGATGTGGAGGGGGTTGGGGCGGGGGGTTAGGTTTGGTTGATATCAGCACCTCAGTCATCAACAATTATATCATCTGAGAAATGGACATTGAAACAGTGTAGGTCTGACTTGGTAGGATATGTACAGCGAGCAGTGAACAAAGTGAGATCAGAAAGCATAAGAACAAGTATATACATTTGTCTATTTACATTTGATTATTTACAATCGGGGAGGTGGGATGTGGTGGGGGGAGGGTGTTAGTCTAGGGTTGTAGTTGCCCGGAGGTGTTCTTTTAGTGCGGTTTTGAAGCACGGTAGAGATGCACTTTCTTTTACACCTGTTGGGAGTGCATTCCATATTGATGCGGCATAGAAGGAGAATGAGTTAAGACCTTTGTTAGATCGGAATCTGGGTTTAACGTGGTTTGTGGAGCTCACCCTGGTGTTGTGGTTATGGCGGTCATTTTTGTTATGGAAGTAGTTTGACATGTACTTCGGTATCAGGGAGGTGTACCAAATGTTATAGTGGCGGAGATGCTTGTAACTCAAATGTTTGCTCGCTACGTAAAGCAGGGGTGTCAAACTAATTTTAGATCGGGGGCCACACGGAGAAAAATCAACTCCCAAGTGGGGCGGACTGGTAAAATCATGGCACGATAACTTAAAAATAAAGACGACTTCAGATTGTTTTCTTTGTTTAAAAATAGAACAAGCACATTCGGAAAATGTACAAATCATAATGTTGTTGTTGGGTTTTTTTTCACTTACATGTTGCGGTTGATAGTATTCTATCTTTATGTGTCGTTATTTATACTTTCTGAATAAATTATGTGATAATGTTCATCAGTCAACTCATTGGTGTTGATTTTCAATCTATCAAGATTAAAAAATAATATCAAAATCAAATTGCGGGATGTTATGTATTTTGATCATTTTCCTCAACTGGTGTACTAACATCATGTGGCTTTTTTTTTTTTTTTTTTTTACATATGTAGCATAATCTACAAATGCGACATCTAGTGCAGTGGTCCCCAACCTTTTTGTAGCTGTGGACCGGTCAACGCTTGAAAATTTGTCCCACGGACCGGGGGGGTGTATTTTTATTTTTTTTTCCATAAAGAAATACAATCATGTGTGCTTACGGACTGTATCCCTGCAGACTGTATTGATCTATATTGATATATAATGAATATGTTGTATTTTTATGTTGATTTAATAAAAAAAAAAAATTTAAAACAAAAAAATATTTTTGTTATTTCTTGTGCGGCCCGCGGCCCGGTGGTTGGGGACCACTGATCTAGTGGACACATTTAGAACAGCAGTTTCTTTCATTCAAAAATTTCTGCCCATTTTTATACTTAGCAAACTCATCCCGCGGGCCGGATAAAAACCTGTTCGTTGTACGTTAAAGCATCACAACTCTTATCTCGAAGCCCCCTTAAGTTGAGGTACCACTGTATTTCAAATGTGTACTGTAACGACCTGGTCGCATCGTGGTGCGAGGTGTTCTCCCAAGGATGCAGACGGGCTCGGACACAGCTTGCAGGTAGGAAAAATGATTTATTTCAGCAAATAAATCATATCAGGGAAAAGAAAACAAAGACGTGTACGTAGCACAAAAGACAAAAACAAACGGACTAGCATGGGAGCTAGCAAGCAAAAAAAATAGCATAGCCTGAAAGCTAGCAGGAATCAAAAAAGGTCGATACTTGTTGCATGTAAGCAAATTAGGAAGCCAGGCAGAGTGCTGCCCGGGCGAAGACTAAATAGCCCTCTGATTAGTGCCCGGACAACAGGTGAGCGTCTCGAACACTAACCAGAGGCAGCTGAGCATAATCTGCCGTCATGGCAACAGAAACAAAACAAGGTGCTGAAAACACATGTGACTTGAAAACGTAAAACTATGATCCGGGCAGCGGATCATAACATGTACATCACAAACACGTATTCAGGTAATGTTTTTCAACTGCATTGGATTTGCTCTCGTGATAAAAACGACAATGTGAATCCAAAATGTACCGGGCATCGATCATTATTCCTTGACTTAAGTGCGATCAAACGCTTTAACCGCACCACCTGTTCTTCTTTAATTGACCGAAGAGGGCATATGTATGTATTGTGCTGGGGACTTACAGTGAATGCGGTGACCAATATTTAAGCGCAATGAGTCATTGCGAATTAGCTTTTGGCACATTTTGCATTGAAACCACTAGTAGAAGTGAGGTGGGGGGGATCAGGTTCTGGCTGACAGCTCTAATGTTTTTTTGGATGGTCGGTGTGTGTGACACAGGCGACGATCAGGTAGACAGGTCAAGAACACCGGGCAAAAAAGAGGGGTCAAGGGCGCTGTTTTTGAGATGACAAAACAAGTGGCGTTGCCAGGAGGGAACCCCATCCAACCATCCATTTTCTACCGCTTGTCCCTCTCGGGCGGAAGGTGGTGTACAACCGGGACAGGTCGCCACTTCATCGCAGGGCCAACACAGATAGACAGACAACATTCACACACTAGGGCCAATTTAGTGTTGCCAATCAACCTATCCCCAGGTGCATGTCTTTGGAACTGGAGTACTTGTAGTGAACCCACGCAGTCACAGGGAGAACATGCAAACTCCACACAGAAAGACCGCTGACCTGGGGATCGAACCCAGGACCTTCTGAATTAATTGATTTAAAATATATATATATATAGACTGTATATATTGTTGGTAACACTTTAGTATGGGGAACATATTCACCATTAATTAGTTGCTTATTAACATGCAAATTAGTGACATATTGGCTCTTAATTAATAACCCTAACCCTAACCCTAACCCGCTAACCCTAGGCCTTATTATACAACTAACCCTTGCCCCAACCCAAACCCTAACCATCAACCCTAACCCCAACTCCAACCCTAACCCTCTAACCCTAACTCTAACCTTTTTTTTGAAGGGCCAGTCGTGCCGGTAATTAATTAGTGTTTCCACATATGTGATTGACACAACATTCAACACAGACTTGGAGTTTTTTCATTCGGGGTCTTCGGGGGGTTCTGCGTCTGCCGTGGGCGTCACCTTGACGGGTTGTAGACGCAGAGGGCACACCCCCTTAACCATAACCCTAACCTCAACCCCCAACCATAACCCTAACACCAACCCCAACCCTAAACCTCTAACCCTAACCCTAACCAAATAACTGTAAATTAAGTATTTTTTTACTTACAATATGTTTCCCTAGTATCTAAATAACTCTAAGTCGTTATAACCCTAACCCTAACCCTCTAACCCTAGGCCTTATTATACAACTAACCCCAACCCAAAACCTAACCATCTAACCATCTAACCCTAACCCCAACTCCAACCCTAACCCTCTAACCTTAACCCTAACCCTAAACCTCTAACCCTAACCCTAACCAAATAACTCTAAATTAAGTATGTGTTACTTACAATATGTTCCCCTAGTATCTAAATAACTCTAAGTCGTTGTTACTTAAAATATGTTCCCCATACTAAAGTGTTACCATATTTTTTTATCTCTAGTATTATGTTTATGCATAGTGAGGTCATCAATCACAAAGCCGGAGTACCCGGAGAGAACCCACGCAGAACATGCAAACTCCACACAGAAAGAACCCGAGCCCGGGGATCGAACCCAGGACCTTCGTATTGTGAGGCACACACACTAACCCCTTAACCACCATGCTACCTCAGGAGGGAACCATTAAAAATAATTTACACAAGCTTTATGTTGGCTGAGCTTTTTTTTTTTGATGCTCCCCAATTAGGACCGCTATGGCGCAGCTCCAGCCATATGGCCGAGCGGGCAGCGGGCCGCACGGCTCGAGAATACCTGGGTGGTTAATTAAGAGCTGTTGCCAGGGCCATAGGAGGCGGCTTTTAGATCTTCCACACGCTCACTTCCTCCCGCAGGAGCCCGTCATCCAGGGTGACCCGCTGTTGTTTGCGAGCCGCTCACAAGCCGCCGCCACCGGGGGGACAAGGGAGGCCAGCGGTAATTATTTGAGATAACATCCTTCGAGTTAAGCCGGTGAGGTGTGTGTGTGTGTGTGTGTGTGTGTCCATGCTCCCGTAGCGTAAAAGGTCAACATTTCCACTTTCCCCGGTCTGGCGCTGGCGTAATGCTTCTTTGGAATGGAGGACAACGTAGCTGAGTTTTTCATAAATACCTCATTTGGCATTCAGACGTTTACTGTCGTCCGCTCTGGGCCAGCCGGCCAATTTGAATAAAGTATTCTCACTTGTCAGGCGCCACTCCTCGCCTCGCGGTGACGGACATGTAAATTTCTCTGGAAATGTAAATAACCAAAAAGAATGCAGCGGTGCATTAGAAAATGGAGTCCGGTGAATAAGAACGGCACGTGTGAAGTATGATGGACGACATGCGGTGTGGGCGGAAGCACACATTTGATCAATTAATTGTTTAAGTCTTTGTTTGTTAGCTAGTGAGCTTTAAGGTCCTTGTTTGAAGTTGTTGTTATATATGTATGTATGTATATATATATATATATATATATATATATATATATATATATATATTACGAGCGCAATGATGTCACGTTATCAATGGGAAAATGCATTTTGAGACAATATGATTTGCCTGAACGGCTAGAAGAAACCAAGAGTAACAAGCAGTAGAAAATGGATTAGAAAGGACAGATGTTTAAAAATAAAATAAAATAAATAAATACAAAATAAAAACAAATATGTGTGTATATATATATATATATATATATATATATATATATATATATATATATATATATATATATATATATATATATATATATATATATATATATATATATATATATATGTATATATATGCACTACCGTTCAAAAGTTTGGGGTCACTTTGAAATGTCCTTATTTTTTAAGGAAAAGCACTGTACTTTTCAATGAAGATAACTTTAAACTAGTCTTAACATTAAAGAAATACACTCTATACATTGCTAATGTGGTAAATGACTATTCTAGCTGCAAATGTCTGGTTTTTGGTGCAATATCTACATAGGTGTATAGAGGCCCATTTCCAGCAACTATCACTCCAGTGTTCTAATGGTACAATGTGTTTGCTCATTGGCTCAGAAGGCTAATTGATGATTAGAAAACCCTTGTGCAATCATGTTCACACATCTGAAAACAGTTTAGCTCGTTACAGAAGCTACAAAACTGACCTTCCTTTGAGCAGATTGAGTTTCTGGAGCATCACATTTGTGGGGTCAATTAAACGCTCAAAATGGACAGAAAAAGAGAACTTTCATCTGAAACTTGACAGTCTATTCTTGTTCTTAGAAATGAAGGCTGTTCCACAAAATTGTTTGGGTGACCCCAAACTTTTGAACGGTAGTGTATATATATATATATATATATATATATATATATATATATATATATATATATATATATATATATATATATATATGCAATCGTGCAAAACTGCGTTCAACTGATCTAAAATATGTTTATTTCTACCGCAATATGCATTACAATACTTTCTCCCTGGCACTCATCGAGGGCGGACGCTCCCCTTTCCTCTCCCTTATCTCTCCTGCTTGCTTCTTTGTCTTGTCTTAACGTTTTTGTCGCCTCTTTTTGCACTACTCTCCAAATCTAAACATTGGAATTATTTAACTGGCCTCAATGAAATTGACAAGATCTTGGGTTTGGGGGAACCTGCTTGTCGTGACGGAGCGGTTGTTGCTGGACACACGACAGGAGTGCCACGTGCCTGACGACCCTTGCAGTCGAGGACGTGAAGATATCCACCTATTCGGAATTATGACAACAGGACTTCTGCTGATTGGAGTAAGCGTTGCTCTGGTTTGTCGACCAATTGGAAGTTGCTGGCTGTCTTCAAAGTACCCCAAAGCTGCCACAAATGATTGGAGGATGCGGGAAGAACTGTGGACACTTTTTGATTTGGATCACATCGGACTGTTTGCCCTGCAGGATGAATTTTGAGGATCAGTCATAGACAATTTAGATTGAAAAGCAAATGTTATTTTTACTCGCATACAAAACATTCTAACTTAGATTGTTTCCTTGGCTTCGAGACTCTCCCGAAGGACAGTGCGGCAAAGACACAACCAAATCCCTTCTTGTCTCTCATGGACACACACCTGTTGTTGACTTTGGACTGACTATCGGCTTCACAACATCAAGGCCGCGGAACAGAGACACGCGGCATGCATCCACAAAAAATATACGCCACACACACATACCCCACCCCCAATCCAACGCCCTTGACGCAAATCCTATAGGGGTGATGGACGGATGGGCAGCGCCTGAAGAGCTGCAGCCAGCCACCATGGCCCCCCACTCCCTCCCCTCTGTTGCTAGATATCTCGAGATGTACGTTGTAATATGTATATGTGCTTTGTTATGGAGTTTTTTTTTAAGGAGCCCAGTCTAGATTGTATTTTTTTTTTTACTCATCCTTCCCCAGCGTTGACCTTTTTCTCATCTTTTACGGGGCGACTTGTGGCGACCCATCAGCTTTCCTGTTCTGTAACCCAGTACACTGTTTGTTTATCTAATCTCGGGCGGGTTTGTGCTGAAAATAAAGTTTTCATTGTATTTGTGCAATGACAATAAAGACCTGCCTACCTACCTACCTACAATGCATAGCTGCTGTTTTAAAGACCTACTGAAACCCACTACTACCGACCACGCAGTCTGATAGTTTATATATCAATGATGAAATCTTAACATTGCAACACATGCCAATACGGCCGGGTTAGATTAGTAAAGTGCAATTTTAAATTTCCCGCAAAATATTCTGCTGAAAACGTCTCGGTATGATGACGTTTGCGCGTGACGTCACGGATTGTAGCGGACATTTTGGGACACCATTGTGGCCAGCTATTAAGTCGTCTGTTTTCATCGCAAAATTCCACAGTATTCTGGACATCTGTGTTGGTGAATCTTTTGCAATTTGTTTAAAGAACAATGAAGACAGCAAAGAAAAAAGCTGTAAGTGGGAAGCGGTGTATTAGCGGGCGGCTGCAGCAACACAAACACGTAGAGAACTGGGACAACAGAGACTCTTACCAGGAGGACTTTGAGTTGGATATGCGCTACCGTGAGTATGCAGCTGCGGCTTCCAAACATTTGATCGCTTGCCCGTACGTGCGTGCCGCTATGTGCATGTCACGTACGTGACTTTGGGGAAATATATGTGCTGTATGAACTTTGCGGAGGTGAACGGTACTTTGGGCTGTGGGATTGAGTGTGTTGTGCGGGTGTTTGATTTGTATTGGCGGGTTATATGGACGGGAGGAGGGAGGTCTTTCTTATGCGGGATTAATTTGTGGCATATTAAATATAAGCCTGGTTGTGTTGTGGCTGATAGAGTATATATATGTCTTGTGTTTATTTACTGTTTTAGTCATTCCCAGCTGAATATCAGGTCCCACCCGCCTCTCACAGCATCTTCCCTATCTGAATCGCTTCCACTGCCCTCTAATCCTTCACTCTCACTTTCCTCATCCACAAACCTTTCATCCTCGCTCAAATTAATGGGGAAATCATCGCTTTCTCGGTCCGAATCGCTCTCGCTGCTGGTGGCCATGATTGTAAACAATGTGCAGATGTGAGGCGCTCCACAACCTGTGACGTCACACTACTTCCGGTACAGGCAAGGCTTTTTTATCAGCGACCAAAAGTTGCGAACTTTATCGTCGATGTTCTCTACTAAAGCCTTTCAGCAAAAATATGGCAATATCGCGAAATGATCAAGTATGACACATAGAATGGACCCGTTTAAATAAGAAAATCTCATTTCACTAGGCCTTTAAAGCCCGCTAATTATGACTAAATACTATTTTTCCCTCCCCCTTCGTGGACTGACCTGACTGCTGTGTGCTATCACGGCGTGGGTTGTCATAACATATATCTTTGACCTTGGCTGAGGTCTTCACCAGCCGCTGTCTAAACATATTGATATTCATAAAAGCACCATCACTCTATCAATCTGCAAGACAGAGATCTAATTCGGTACAATGAAGCAATAATGAGGAATTTTCTCTTGTTAAAATGTCATTTATGTAATGAATAAAAGATGAAGGGTTCAGCTGTCGCCGCTTTGTTCTCAATCATACTTTTTTTTTCTTTTTTTTTTTTGCCGGGGCTAACAATAGCGTCATTGGCAGACATTGTCGCCATAATCAGCCAAAATTGCCTCATGTTTCCGCTGTCTAAACAATCATTAGGCGGTTGTTTTGTTCATTCGTTTCGCCTCAGCCTTTCATTTGCAAAACACAAACAAACGGCGACGGGCCACTAATGGAAACGGGTGTGGGGGGGTTCAGACTGTCCTGTGACACCCTCGGCGGGCAAATTTGTGATTGTGTTTGCTTGTATTTGTCTTTGTGTGTGTGCGTGTGTGTGTGTGTGAGTGTCAGACCCCCTGCTGACTCCCCATCTCATCTCCATACTCCTTTTTTTTACGGGAAAGGTAAATGGATACATGATTATCCCGACACGGGCTCACGCAGGAAATGGGATGCCAGCCTTTGCTGTGACTAAAGAAGGAGAGGAAACGTTACGCCGCATGATTTATATGCGACTCAAGTGGCGTGGTCTTCCCCTTGATAACCTCACATGTGTTGTTTTTACATGCCCACTCCTCCTCCTGGGGTAAACAGTTCATCCGCCCGCCTGCCTTCCAGCTCGGTGCAGCTCCAACGTGAAGCCAGGCTGATAAACGAGATGCTGAATAATTGGACATTTTGGGTTGCGGGCTCCCCTGCCTCACATTACAGTGATAATGAAGGCCTTGCTGAATATGGTGATAAGTGTGTGCATCTGTCAGCCGCCAGTGAGTGGGGGGATTATTGCAGATAGATGATTCCTCCAGCCCCCTCGTTATCACTGGATCAAACAGACATGTGACCCGCACTTCATCACTCCATTCATACTCCTCTTTAAGGAGAGCTCTGGAGACCGTGCAGGCAGGGAGAGGATGCTGGGAAATGTATACAAGGGGTCTTTTTTTTTTTTTTTTAATGCTGCTGCACTGGGACCCTTTTGCAGAATTATGAACCCCTCATGACTGCATTTGGCTTTCACAAGAAGAATACATTGGTTTGAAGTGTCTTTATTTGCATGTGAACCTGGATACAATTGTTGGTACACACCTTGCTAACTCAAATAATGCCAAACTGCGGGTAATAATCGCGAAAAAGAAATACTGGAACTTGATGAGCTAATAAGGTTACAATTCTAAAGCTTTTTGGCAGGTCCCATCAGCTCTGTCTATTTAATTAATTACCATTTATTTATTGGTTTATTTGAAATGTTTTATTAGTTTTATTTGACGAAATGTATTATTTTATTGTGGTTTTTTTTTTTTATCTTAATCAATAATATTTCTACTATTATTCTCTGATTGTTATGTTTTCATTAACTTATAAATGTAATATTTATATTATTTATATATAAATGTTTACACACTATATATACACACATATATATATATATATATATATATATATATATATATATATATATATATATATATATATATATATATATATATATATATATATATATATATATATATATATATATATATATATATATATATATATATATATATATATATATATATATATATATATATATATATATATATATATATATATATATATATATGTATATATATATATATATATATATATATATATATATATATATATATATATATATATATATATATATATATATATATAGATACTTTAGGTCAGGAAAAAACAGACTATATCATCCCTGCAAGCCTGTTTCGCAGATTTCACTGCTTTTCAGGGGATTTTATTAATCAGGCTTGTAGGGATGATATAGGATAAACCACAGAAACCATGACTATGTATACTGTATATATATATATATATATATATATATATATATATATATATGTATATACAATTTTTACACAGAAACCTCGAGTATATATATATATATATATATATATATATATATATATATATATATATATATATATATATATATATATATATATATATATATATATATATATATATATATATACACACTACCGTTCAAAAGTTTGGGGTCACCCAAACAATTTTGTGGAATAGCCTTCATTTCTAAGAACAAGAATAGACTGTCGAGTTTCAGATGAAAGTTCTCTTTTTCTGTCCATTTTGAGCGTTTAATTGACCCCACAAATGTGATGCTCCAGAAACTCAATCTGCTCAAAGGAAGGTCAGTTTTGTAGCTTCTGTAACGAGCTAAACTGTTTTCAGATGTGTAAACATGATTGCACAAGGGTTTTCTAATCATCAATTAGCCTTCTGAGCCAATGAGCAAACACATTGTACCATTAGAACACTGGAGTGATAGTTTCTGGAAATGGGCCTCTATACACCTATGTAGATATTGCACCAAAAACCAGACATTTGCAGCTAGAATAGTCATTTACCACATTAGCAATGTATAGAGTGTATTTTTTTAAAGTTAAGACTAGTTTAAAGTTATCTTCATTGAAAAGTACAGTGCTTTTCCTTCAAAAATAAGGACATTTCAATGTGACCCCAATCTTTTAAACGGTAGTGTATATATATACACATATACATATATATATGTATATACATAAACATAAATACTATATACATAAATAAATATATATGTATATAAATATATATATATATATATATATATATATATATATATATATATATATATATATATATATATATATATATATATATATATATATATATATATATATGTATGTATATGTATATATATATATATATATATATATATATATATGTATATATGTATATATATATATATATATATATATATATATATATATATATATATATATATATATATATATATATATATATATATATATATATATATATATATACGTATATATATATACATATATATATATAAATATATAAAGTTGTACATATGTCCACTAATGTTTAAAAACTCTACACTCGGAGTCTATTTCACGTTTCCCCCACGATTTTGCCATTTTTTTCCCTCGTGCACTAATTGACTAAAAGAGCGCGCACTTGCCGGTTTGCGTTATCGATGGGAAAATGCACTTTTAGACAATATGATTTGCCTGTGCGGCTAGGAGACCACAAGAGTAACAAGCGGTAGAAACTGGATTGATGGATGGGCAGATTAAAAAAACAATAATTAGGTTGTTTTGTTTTTTACCCGCGGGCCGGATTTTGGACACTGGTGGGCCATATCTGGCCCATGGGCCGTAGTTTGGGGACCACTGGTGTAGCCTAAATTCCTCGCTGACTCCCACAAGACACCTCACTGCCCCACTATTTATATCAACAATGTTGACTATGTGTGTTAGTACCACCAATGTAGCTGCTAATTCAAACACTATACTGTATCCTATTATGACTGACAGCTTGTCACCGCTTCTCTCATGACCCAGAAGAGAGGAAGTGGTGCACCCAACCAAAGGATGGCAAACAAAGGAGGGTTTTAAGGCGCATACATCTTTAAATATTCCTCACATCCCTTCCATTAATGCTGCTCTGGCCTGTCTAGACTGCAGTTACAGTCCATGTTATCGTGTGATACTGTCTTCAAGTGTCCTCATTACGCGATGAAGGACGGCCGCTTTGATGCTCATTAGCGAGTCCAGCCAAAGTCGCCGTGATGTCGCCCGACCCGAGCACACCGTGACGACACTGACACCGAGACAGTCTCTCCTTTTGTCAGGGACCACTAACGAGGTCATCACTGTCCCCGAGACAGGGGTCACCCTTACATTTGACCCCTGTCCCTCCCCGCGCTCTTATGTCAACATGTACCCGCCGGTGACGCGCGGAGCTGTCACGGAAGTGCGCCGCCAGCGCGGGAACGGAGGGGTGATGCCTTTTAATGAGACAGACGCAGGGCGCCCGCTAATGTCCCCCGCCTTCGTTAGGCAGGACCCAGCTGCAGCCTGTCAGCTCTCTTGTTAAAGTCCCTGGTGGGACGGCCCGGGCACGGCGAGCGCCGCCGTCCCACTGTCTGTCCGTCAATCGGTCAGCTTCCCTCCTCGCCGTAGACCCTTCATCTCCAGGGTGGGAGGCGGGCTCTGTCTGGCTGATGGCGTGATGCTGTATGACACGCCGCCATTGACGGTGGGAGGCGCTTGGCTAATGATGCGCCGGCAGGGCTTCGGGGGCGCTCGGCCGCATTTTGTTTCCTGATTAAAATGCAGCGGCGGCCTTTGTCAACAGCCATGTCAGAACAAGGCATTGTTACCGGCCGCATAATTAAATGTGTTTCCTGTGAAGCTGCCACCTGTGTTGACCAGGAAGTCAGGGAGTCACCTCCCACTCCCACTGGTGTTTGTTCCATCTCTGCACCACCAAAATCTGGGTTTTGTTGAATATGCCTTGCTGTCATACATCTTCTCATCAATCAATCAATCAATCAATGTTTATTTATATAGCCCTAAATCACAAGTGTCTCAAAGGGCTGTACAAGCTAACCCAATTCATATTAATTGGGTATTCCTTATTTTCACTGCAGTAATAGTTATTTTTACAGATCATTTCAAATGATCCATCATACTACAACATATTAATCAGGGATTCAACATTTAGACTAAAAGACTAATAGACTAATCGTAGTATTTGTTGTGTACAATTGTTTTTTTGTTTGTATGTGTTTATTATTTTTATTTTTTTTATTTTTCAGTATCCAATGAGATATGTAACTGTATGACCCCAAAACAGTCAAAGGCACAAATTATGGTAATTAAAAAATATAATTTCTTTACATAAACTGTATGTATATATATATATATATATATATATATATATATATATATATATATATATATATATTTATTTTATTTTCATGACTATTTACATTGTCACTGAAGGCATCAAAACTATGACACCTGTGAAGCTCATCCAGAGAATGCCAAGAGTGTGCAAAACAGTAATCAGAGCAAAGGGTGGCTATTTTGAAGAAACTACAATACAAAACATGTTTTCAGTTATTTCACCTTTTTTTGTTAAGTACATAACTCCACATGTGTTCATTCACAGTTTTGATGCCTTCAGTGAGAATCTACAATGTAAATAGTCATGAAAATAAAGAAAACACACTGAATGAGAAGGTGTGTCCAAATTTTGGCCTGTACTGATATATATATAGGGTTATATGTATACCGTATTTCCTCGAATAGCCGCAGGGGCGCTAATTAATTTAAAACCTCCGGTAACTCCTGCGTTTACCGGAAACCGGCGGAATGGCCGTGCATGCGGTAATTATTTTAAAACCTCTTCTCACTCCGGCGTTTACCAAAAGGAATCCGGTAAATTTATGCGTGCGCTTTGAGTGTGATGTAAGCATACCATCATGAAAAGCACATTTAATAAAAAAAACGTTATAATGGTCTTACCTGTACTTATAAATGGAGTCCATTTGCAGCTCCTTCTGACCAAAAGCATCGATAACTTGTTTATAGAAGTCTTCCTTATTTTCTTTCTTCCGTTTTAAAAGTCTCTCTGTCTCGATGGAGATATTCCTTTAATTATTACCTCCTGCTTCGATTGAAAGTCCAGTTTAGAAAACTGTTTTATTTTAGATACTGGTATGTAATCCTCAGTTAAAAGTTCAGGCGAGAGGGGAACAAAACAAAACGATCTATTGCTGCGTGGTCACTTCTTCTGCAGTACCGGAAGTCGCAAGAAGGATCACTAGCGCGGCAGCGCCCTCTACCACCAGGAGGCGGGAGTCATTTAATGAGTCGTAATAAAACATACGGTAGCAGCTTACTGTTCTTTTTAGCATACCGTACCGGTATTCAATAGATTGGACCTTAAATCCTACTGAATAGCTCTTTATTTTCTTCCCTTTATGCGATTTTAAATTACGGTATTGAAATGACCGCTTTGTGATTTTATTTCAAGGCGTGACAATGCCTTGAAAGGTGAAGTGTCACTAATGACGTGACGAGTTTGACCCAGTGGTGAAACGAGGCATGCCGTTTCTTCAAAATAAAGCGCTTTGAAAGACGCAACTCCAACAACAAAAAGTCAGTTCTCCACCACTACAAACTAACACAATATTAATAAGAATTGCAATTACCGGTATATAACAACACAATATTGATATTGTTTATTTAAAGCGTACCGTATTTTACAATTTTTTTTCATAAATTAAGCATTTCAAGCATGTAAATAACAATACCACCGTAGTATTGGCCACGAGATGAGACAGACAAATGTGTTTGGAAGGTAAACTGTTTTTAATGATTAATGATTCAGACATTTATAACTGTCTGAAAGAAGTTAACAGGGATTACTGTCATAGTAAGCGTGTAGCACACTCACTAAAGGCAATTATAATGTGACACTCTTTATTTTTACAAGTTGTCATTCAACAATTACATACATTTTCTGTATGTAAAAACACATGAAAACAAATTGAATATAAAACATGTACCGGTAATTCTTAACTACAATTGTAACAAACATTATCAGTGTAAACAACATACGGTACGGGCCAGAGAGAAAATATACTGTAATTTGAACTTGAACAAACTGAAAATGTTCCTGTCGGCATTACTGACAGATGCTTCCCCCACTGCACCTTGATGGATATCTACTACGGGAATTTTACTACATCTTGTGGAGACCCATCAGTTGTTAAGACCTCTTCATCTTCAGCGTCGTCCATTTCTCCGTCACCTTGTCCACCGTCGTTTGAAATAATTTCATCCGTGTCCGCTTCCTCATCACTCTCATACATTTTTACGTCATCTGTGTCCTCTTGTCTCAGGGGCTGATTGAGGAGGCCGTGTAGATCACCCTTAATCTCTACCAGTGTCTTGCTCTTCTCTGACAACTCTTTGCAAGCGTCATGTGCAATGCCCCCTGCTTTCAGCACTCCTATTTCACCATCCTGTGATCCATCTGGGCTTGTTATCCCACAAACCCGGAAAGATTTCTTGATCAATTCTTCACCAAGCCCTTGCCAAGCAGCTTTCACCCACTTAACCATCATGACTTTTGTTGGTGGTTTCATGTTACCCCCCTTAGTGTATTCTTTTGGTCCGTCACTCATCCATTCCTCATACATAGTTCTGTACGCTGTCTTGAAAGGCTTGTTCCAACAAACATCGGGTGCCTGGATGAGTCCTGCAGATGAAAACGTGAATCAAATGAGAATTTGTCACCATGGTATCAAACAACAAATCAATTATATTTAGATATTTTGGTTCATTAAATTGTATATATCATACAGTGAAATGTGAGTGTTTAAAATAACCGGTAAATCATATTACCTGTGCAACCACCAGGAATGACAGCCATTTTTGTGCTCATGGTCCTGAGCACAGCCTTTGTGGAGTCCTGGATGTGGCATCTGAACGCATCCCACACCAATAGACGTGGGCGGAACGCAATCCGTCCCCATACATCACGAAGCCATTGGTGTGTCAGTTCTTCATTCATCCACCCATTTTTAGACATTGCCACTACAACACCGCTTATTTTGTCCACTTCTTTATCCCTTCGCACTCCCTTGAAGACAATGAACGGCTTCAGCTTTTGTCCATTGGCCTTTGCCGATAAACACACGGTCACGCGTGCCTTCTCACGGCCTGTGGATTTGATTGGGATGCTTTTGGTACCAGTCAGATCCACCGTCGTATCTCCCGGGAGATCCAACCAAATTGGCGTCTCGTCCATTGCGCCAATCAGGTCGAGTGTGAAGCTGTTCTTGATAAGCAGGGATCGGACATACAGAATAAAGTCAATCAATTTTGGAATGACTTTTTCCGGAATAGCTTGACTAACAGTCGTTCTCTTTCTCAGAGTAATGCTGTGTCTGGCAAAGAAGCCTTGGAGCCATCCCCTACTCCCAACAAAAGTTTCTGCTGCCGCATTGTCACGGACACTGGCGTCATTTCTCCATAAATCCATTGCTTTCACTTGAACCATTTTCCTTGATACTCTTAGTCTCTCACGGCGCTGCTTCATAATCCATTCTATCAGAATATGCTCCATTGTTTCGCTTACCACTTGTCGACCTGCGCCTCTCAACCTTTTCCTCTCACTTCCCGCACATCCGGATTGGTATTCCGCCACCAGCTTCCCTTCCATACTACACCATTCTCTTATTCTGCGAGCATCTACTCCAAACTTTCGAGCAGCTCCCTCCTTAGTGTTCTTTTTTGCAAAATCAATGGCTTGTACTTTAAATCCGATTGTATAACTCTTTATCCTTTGTCCTTTGTGAGATTGAAGACTACGGAAAGCAGATTCCTCCATTTTGAAAATGAGGACAAGAAAATCGTCACTCGTGACGTAACGAATTTGACCCGGTGGAAGTTCTAAACAGGTATCCTAAATTTTTTGCGAAACGAGTTTGACCCGGCGAAAATGATAGACATGCGATAATAAAATTAATATTTTGCGAAACGGATTTGACCCAGCGTTAATAATGAACCGGCGATAAGGCCAAACATGCGTTAATTATTTTGAGAAACGAGTTTGACCCGGCAGTAGTTCTAGACGTGCGAATACCATATTCCCTGCGCCAACTCAAGGAAATACGGTATGTCAAACTGTGTTTTATATTTTGCACTTAGATTTTTATACACATGCATCATACTTATATGTTCTATACTTGCCATGATAAGTTTATTTTCTAAATATTTATACTGTAATGAAATAATACGTACACATTTTTATACATACATTTTACTCTATTTTGTATGCATCCATGCAAATAAAAATCTTTATTCATAGCTAGGGATGTAACGATGAGCGGCATTAATGACAAACTGCAGTAAAAATGTAAGCGTTGCATTTTTAATTTAAAAAGAATGTAAAATTGTATATTGATGACTGCACTTTGACGGACCAATGATACTGCTCATTTAGCACTAGCTATATGAGCAAGTGCTAGCACACTATGCATTAAAAAATTATATATATATATATATATATATAAATAATATGTAAAAAAATTAAAATAATATATATATAATATATGTTTCTTATTTATTTTAATCTCTAGTATTATATATATATATATATATATATATATATATATATATATATATATATATATATATATATATATATATATATATATATATATATATATATATATATATATATATATATATATATATATATATATATATAAATAATACCAGAGATTAAAATAAATAAGAAAAATATATTTTTAGAGACAAACATGTCCTACAGGTCCAACCACAGGTTATTTCCCTGCGATTCCGAGAGGGACAAGTGGATAGAATTTCAGATTAATACATTTTATTTAATACACAAAACATTTTTGGTGGTAACATAAAAATAAAAAAAAAATAAAAAGTGGAATCCAGATAAAATTAAAACCGGAAAAATACAACAGTATTTAGAAAAAAAGATAATAAAAGTTTAAGTGTATATAATAATATTTAAATTATTATTACAGTGTTTAGATCTTGTGCTAAAAGTGTGCGCAGTTGTCTGTGGCATCAATAGAGAATGACATAGCTGCAGCTAAACAGCCCATTAAGGCAACAGCAGTCGTCAGGATATCGACTGGTCAGAAATTAATTGGGCCCGTGGCTGCTTGAAGGCGGGGGGAACAAAACAACTCCTTGGAGTGTATCAGGATTTCCTCACATAAAATATGTCAATCCTCTCCGCTCAAGTCAGCGATAATGACCCCGCGGGGCCGCGGAGTGCTGTGACAACACAAATGACACGACACTGTGCGCTAATGACACGGGTTGTAGTCGCCGGGTAAACACGGCAATTAAACAAGAGTCTCAGGAACCTTCCACAGACCTCATTGTGTCTTTGTCTTAGCTCTCTCTCCTTCTGTGAGACGCATTAGCATGCCGAAGCCATAATTGGCCGGTCTCACGGTGGCAGGATCCCGAGGATGAGGACATCTCAATGCACCGCACACGTCCTGGCTGTCACTTGGCGGGACGTGGCGGCGACGTACAAACGCGGCGAAACTCTCCGGCGGTGGCAGCTGTGTCGGCTCCCGCTCCGAACTACACCGCCGTAGATGGAGCTGAACTAAGCACATTTTCTCTCGCTCGCCGTGCACTTTTTAAAAGTTAAGGATTATACCGGCAGGCGTGCGGGGAAGTTTTTGGGGACTTTTCCTGAGAGGATGTTGGAGAGCTCGGAAGCTGACGGATGAGCTGGAGCACTTTGGGTAGCATTTGAACACCCCGCAGATTATAAGTGGCGCGTTTTGTATGCACACGTGACTCAAGGCAAATTTCAGTCCATTTTATTCAACGTTCCAAGTAAGGTTGAAATTAGTACAGTACCAATAGACTAATGCAGGGGTCACCAACGCGGTGCCCGCGGGCACCAGGTAGCCCGTAAGGACCAGATGAGTAGCCCGCTGGCCTGTTCTAAAAATAGCTCAAATAGCAGCACTTACCAGTGCGCTGCCTCTATTTTTTAAATTGTATTTATTTACTAGCAAGCTGGTCTCGCTTTGCTCGACATTTTTAATTCTAAGAGAGACAAAACTCAAATAGAATTTGAAAATCCAAGAAAATATTTTAAAGACTTGGTCTTCACTTGTTTAAATAAATTCATTTATTTTTTTACTTTGCTTCTTATAACTTTCAGAAAGACAATTTTAGAGAAAAAATACAACCTTAAAAATGATTTTAGGAGTTTTAAACACGTATACCTTTTTACCTTTTAAATTCCTTCCTCTTATTTCCTGACAATTTAAATCAATTTTCAAGTAAATTTATTTTTTTTATTGTAAAGAATAATAAATAAATTGTAATTTAATTCTTCATTTTAGCTTCAGTTTTTTCGACGAAGAATATTTGTGAAATATTTCTTCAAACTTATTATGATTAAAATTCAAAAAAATTATTCTGGCAAGTTTAGAAAATCTGTAGAATAAAATGTAAATCTTATTTCAAAGTCTTTTGAATTTCTTTTAAAATTTTTGTTCTGGAAAATCTAGAAGAAATAATGATTTGTCTTTGTTAGAAATATAGCTTGGTCCAATTTGTTATATATTCTAACAAAGTGTAGATTGGATTTTAACCTATTTAAAACATGTCATCAAAATTCTAAAATCAATCTTAATCAGGAAAAATTACTAATGATGTTCCATAAATTATTTTTTAAATTTTTTCAAAAAGATTCAAATTAGCTAGTTTTTGTCTTCTTTTTTTCGGTTGAATTTTGAATTTGAAAGAGTCGAAATTGAAGATAAACTATGTTTCAAAATTTAATTGTCATTTTTTTCCGTGTTTTCTCCTCTTTTAAACCGTTCAATTAAGTGTAAATATCAATAATTATTAATAATAACATAGAGTTAAAGGTAAATTGAGCAAATTGGCTATTTCTGGCAATTTATTGAAGTGTGTATCAAACTGGTAGCCCTTCGCATTAATCAGTACCCAAGAAGTAGCTCTTGCTTTCAAAAAGGTTGGTGACCCCTGGACTAATGAATCATATTAGGTACTATACCGCCTCTGAAAAGTACCGGTCCACCACCCCCGTGCCCCAGTCGTCGTCACGTCATGAAATTGCTGATTTACGAGTAGACGAGCATGTTCGGCGGCGCACAATCACTGAGTACTTACAAGCAGACACACTGTGTAGACAGAAAAGGGAGAACGGACGCTTTTTGGCTTAAAAACTAAAGATAAAGGTGAAGTTATAACACTGAAACGCCCTCAGGAAGAGGTGCTTTAAGACATGGCTAGCTAGCTGGCGGCTAAAGTCCATCCCCAGTCCGCAGTGTTTTAGCTACTTCTAAATCACTAATCTTTGTCTCCATGGCAACAAATAAAGTAAGTTTCTTACAAGTATCATCCCTGCAGGACGAGGAATAGCTAAACATGCTTCACTACACACCGTAGCTCACCGGCGTCAAAATGTAAACAAACGCCATTAGGGAAATGTACACATAACATCCACTGTAATGACACCAAGTACAGGCGTGTATCATGTCAGTACTACTATGATTACGTCAATATTTTTTTGCACCACATCTTCTTTCGTTTAAAAAAAAAATGATATTATGTTTATAAACTCAGGCAATATGTCCCTGGACACATGAGGACTTTGAATATGACCAATGTATGATCCTGTAACTACTTGGTATCGGATTGATACCCACATTTTCGGTATCATCCAAAACTAATGTAAAGTATCAAAAAACAGAAGAATAAGTGATTATTACATTTTAACATACGTGTAGATAGAACATGTTAAAAGAGAAAGTAAGCAGATATTAAAAGTAAATGAACAAGTATATTAATAATTCATTTTCTACCACTTGTTCTTAAAAATGTTGACAAAATAATAGAATGATGTTACTGCATATGTCAGCAGCTAAATTAGGAGCCTTTGTTTGCTTATTTACTACTAAAAGACAAGTTGTCTAGTATGTTCACTATTTTATTTAAGGACAAACTTGCAATAAGACACATCTGTTTAATGTACCCTAATATTTTTTTGTTAAAATAAAGGCAATAATGGACATTTTTGTGGTCCCCTTTATTTAAAAAAGTACAGAAAAGTATTTTGGTACCGGTAACGGTACCAAAATATTGGTATCGGGACAACACTACTTCCAAGGAAGGATGCCCAGAAATTCTTACTTGGAATCCACAAATTCCACCAGCGGGACACCGAGGCTCCCAGTTGTGAGACCAACATGTCCTACAGGTCCAACCACAGGTTATTTTCCTGGAACACCACACTAGAGAGGCTTCTGGAGGCTGGACACCTAATTCTAAGCTTAGGCATCAAAACTATGAATGAACACATGTGGAGTTATGTACTTACCAAAAAAAAGGTGAAATAACTAAAAACATGTTTATATTCTAGTTTCTTCAAAATAGCCACCCTTTGCTCTGATTACTGCTTTGCACACTCTTGGCATTCTCTGGATGAGCTTCAAAGGGTAGTCACCTGAAATGGTTTTCACTTCACAAGTGTGCTTGAAGCTCATCGAGAGAATGCCAAGAGTGCGCAAAGCAGTAATCAGAGCAAAGGGTGGCTATTTTGAAGAAGTTAGAATATAAAACATGTTTTCAGTTATTTCACCTTTTTTTGTTAAGTGCATAACTCCACATGCGTTCATTCATAGTTTTGATGCCTTCAGTGACAATCCACAATTTAAATAGTCATGAAAATAAAGAAAATGCACTGAATGAGAGGATGTGTTCCAACTTTTGTCAAGGTTCCACTGTAATTAGATCAGAACACGTTCATGCAGTATGTGCTCACTTTCTGTTTATACCCACATTCATGTCTGATTGAATAATTAAGTATAAGGCCTAAAAATGTGTAAGTCTTTATCTACAATCCATCTCTTTACAAAGTCTTACGTAAAGCAGTTTGGTCGGAAATAGGAGTAGAGTACGAGCACAAGGAACAAGAGCCTGCTGTATTTACTTCCCAGCACGAAGGAGATTAATCTTATCCAGAGGGAGACTGGGGGCAGCAATAAAATGAAAGGGTCGAAGAAAAATTGTGATTATTGAGGCTAAGGTTGTGTTAAAGTTTATTTTTGCCAATTCTAGAATCTACTCTCAGTAGTAAAATTGTATATCCAAAGGATGTTATTGATATTGTTGTTGATATTCCTTATTGATACCAGTATTCCTAGGTACTCTTATCCGTACTATATGTAATTTGTGCAAATAAATTTGCATTTTTATGAGCACAAGAGGTTGTGCACCAGCAACATCATGATATAACATCTCAGTTTGAGTATTTTATCAACACCTGCTTTTTAAGTGTTAAACAAGTCAACTGTGTGTGCAGTGCACTTGTTGTGTCATCATCTTGTAAAAACCACACAGACCCATCATTGTGTTTCTATTCTTTACAATTACACTCAGTATATCCAGCCATCTATTTTTCTACCGCTTGTCCCTATAATAACATTTAAAATATTATTCATACAATAATAAATAATAAGTAAAATATTAAGGTCGGGTGTTCTTGTTTATTCTCAGACCTTTAACATGATATTTCATATAAAACATATCATTTAAATCAATACAATCAATTAGCAGGTTAGGTGGGTGTGCTCTTTGTAACAATAGGAATTCTTACTCGTGTTCATGTTGCACACAGACATATTTGAGTGACGGACCGGAAGCTACTGTTGACATCCGTCGACATATTTGTAACTGTATCGTGTGTGTATTACATAAAAAAAAGACCCAGTGATGATTTAAAATGTTTTTGAGTGGATTAATAATGGCCAGTAGATTACTGGATCGCTTAGAGGAGTGGTCCCCAACCTTTTTGGAGCTGAGGACCGGTCAACGCTTGAAAATTTGTCCCACATGTTTGTTGTTGTTGTTTTTTTGTTGTTTTTTGTTTTTATTCTATAAAGAAATACAATCATGTGTGCTTACAGACTGTATCCCTGCAGACTGTATTGATCTATATTGATATAAAATGTATATACTGTGTTTTTTATGGTGATTTAATTTTAAAAAAATAAAAAAATAATAATAATAGTAATAATAATTTCTTGTGCGGCCCGGTACCAATCGGTCCGCTGGGACGGTCGGGTTGATGAAGCGCAGTTGGTAGGTAAGTCGCGTTCACTTCAACTCTCCTTACCGTGCGTGACTTTGTGAACTAGGGGGACATATTGTTGTGTTCTAAACTTCGTGTGGTGTTGCTTCCTTATTTGTGAGTATTCAAGCTAATTATCGTCTACTCGTGCGTAGGAGCGGCACTTGAACAGAATGTGACAGTGTGTCAGAAATGCGAGGGTCAACTGGATAAAAATAATCTTAACTGTCTTTCTGGACCGACGCAATTAGGAACCGGTACCAAAAAATGCGGGTACAGGGTATACATTACTAATCAGCAGTCAATCTTATGGTATCAGGTTTAGCCCTTGGGTGACCAGGTACCAGAAATAGGTTGTGTTCACCTCACGTCACGCCTGGCTCATTAAATATGTGAGTCTCGAAGTGGTGGACCAGAGAGCGTCGAGAGTGTTGTCGTAGCATTATGGACGGCATTTTACCTTTATCAAAGAAAAATGCCCTATGCTTGCGTTGTTCTACTCTGTTAGATCCGTTCAAAACGTGCAAAAGATACAAGTTTCTTCAGAGTTGCTCGAGAGGTTATCAAGAAGGGCGGAAGAGTGCAGGATTTTACGAAAGACGACAAGAAAAGGGCCACGTCCTCTAATCCAAGAGAGCAGATCAGGTCAAAGAACACGCAAGTTTGCAGTGACCACTTTGTTAAAGCAGCACTAAGTAACTTCTCAACTTTTATAAAATATTTTCATAACTTTTGGATGAATTTTACATGGACTTACAACTAGTTGAATGACACCTCTGTCATGGCCTGAGAGAGTCTGTATCACTCTCAGGGGCACTTAGCAACTTTGAGGAGGATGGCAGGAACCCTAACCACACAAAAAACTACAAATGTGATGACTTGCTTTACGACAGGGGTGTCAAACTCATTTTAGATGGGGGGCCACATGGAGAAAAATCTACTCCCAAGTGGGCCGGACCTGTAAAATCACGGCACAATAACTTAAAAATAAAGACAACTTCAGTGAACAATGGGAGACCGGGCTTTCTGCTCCGCTGCTCCCAGTCTGTGGAACGCTCTCCCTGACCACCTGAGGGCACCACAGACTGTGGATGCTTTTAAAAAAGGCTTAAAAACCCTTCTTTTTAAAAAAGCCTTTTTTTTTTTTTTTTTTTTAGATACATGCATACTAGTTTTAGCTATTTGGCTGTTCTAGTTTTTATTTATTTTTTATTATCTTTTTATTTTTTCTAATTTATTTATTTATTTTATTTTATTTTTTTAATACACTGTAGCACTTTGAGGTTGTTTACTCAATGTAAAGTGCTTTTTACAAATAAAATCTATTATTATTATTATTATTAAAAAAATAATATAAAAATCAAATTACAGGATGTTATTTATGTAGTTTGCTTACATCGTGTGGTATATATATATTTTTTTTTTTACATATGTAGCATAATCTAGAAAGACACAAATAATTGCTATTGTGACATCTAGTGGACACAATTAAAACAGCAGTTTCTTTCATTCAAAAATTTCGGCTCATTTTTATACTTAGTAAACTCATCCCGCGGGCCGGATAAAACCTGTTCACGGGCCTGATCCGGCCCACGGGCCTTACGTTTGACACCCCTGCTTTACGACATATGTCACTCACCCTTGATTCATGCGTTAAAAAGACGAAAGTTGATGCACAACGCCAACAAGCAATTACTGCTAGCATGAGAGAAGCTGCAAAACAACCAAAGAAACGAAAAGTTTTACCTGAGGAGACAAAAAAAAAAGAAAATGGGAGGCTACCCGGATAAAAAGACAGTCAAGGATCAACATTGGCCCAGCTTTCACTGGCGTGAGCTCAAAAACAAGGAGGGATTTCAGACCGATGCTGCCTTGGCTCTGCTTCTGCTGGACTAGTAAGTACCATTCGATGCTCAAATCAAAACGATAATGCTAATGTTAGCGGAAATTTGCGTGGTAGCAATGAATAGGCACCGGCTTATTTGTTTGCAGTTCCACACTGACATGACCAGCCACGCAACAAACTAAAAAGTACTTTATAAAGAAAAAAACAATGCGATGGCTGAAAACCGCAAATATAAAGTTTGAGTATAATTTGTTGGCTACTACTGTGGAATTTTTTGATGATTTACGATGCTATGCGCTGGTCCTCGTGGGAAATGTGGTCTTCAGACAGGCAAAACACTACCGCTCTGGTCCACTGGCGGCGCCAAAATCAACCACAGGGCTTTAAAGTTTAGTTTTAAATACACTTAAGTATTATCTTGATAATATTTGTATTTTATCTTGTTTGGGAGTGTTTCGTAAAGCACCAACTTGGCGAGCCTAAAAAGAAAAAATGTGAGCAAAACCTAAACAAAGTTAAGCTTTTACTAGAGGCAGCAATCAATCAATCAAAGTGTATTTATATAGCCCTAAATCACAAGTGTCTCAAAGGGCTGCACAAGCCACAAGGACATCCTCGGCTCAGATCCCACATCATAAATGAAGCTTTCAGCACATACACAATGTTAAAGGGCTACTGAAATGAGATTTTCTTATTTAAACGGGGATAGCAGATCCATTCTATGTGTCATACTTGATCATTTCGCGATATTGCCATATTTTTGCTGAAAGGATTTAGTAGAGAACATCGACGATAAAGTTCACAACTTTTGGTCGCTGATAAAAAAAAGCCTTGCCTGTACCGGAAGTAGCGTGACGTCGCAGGTTGAAGGGCTCCTCACATCTGCACATTGTTTTCAATCATGGACGCCAGCAGCGTGAGCGATTTGGACCGAGAAAGCAACGATTACCCCATTAATTTGAGCGAGGATGAAAGATTTGTGGATGAGGAAAGTGAAAGTGAAGGATTAGAGGGCAGTGGAAGCGATTCAGATAGGGAAGGTGCTGTGAGAGGCGGGTGGGACCTGATATTCAGCTGGGAATGACTTAAACAGTAAATAAACACAAGACATGTATATATATATATATATATATATATATATATATATATATATATATATATATATATATATATATATATATATATATATATATATATATATATATATACTCTATTAGCCACAACACAACCAGGCTTATATTTAATATGCCACAAATTAATCGCGCATAACAAACACCTCCCCCCTCCCGTCCATATAATCCGCCAATACAACTCAAACACCCGCACAACACACTCAATCCCACAGCCCAAAGTACCGTTCACCTCCGCAAAGTTCATACAGCACATATATTTCCCCAAAGTTACGGACGTGACATGCACATAGCGGCACGCACGTACGGGCAAGCGATCAAATGTTTGGAAGCCAAATGCGTACTCACGGTAGCGCGTCTGCTATCCAACTCAAAGTCCTCCTGGTTGTGTTGCTGTAGCCAGCCGCTAATACACCGATCCCACCTACAGCTTTCTTCTTTGCAGTCTTCATTGTCCATTAAACAAATTGCAAAAGATTCACCAACACAGATGTCCAGAATACTGTGGAATTTTGCGATGAAAACAGACGACTTAATAGCTGGCCACAACAATACTTCCGCACAATCCGTGACGTCACGTGCAAACGTCATCATACCGAGACGTTTTCAGCCGGATATTTCCTGGGAAATTTAAAATTGCACTTTATAAGTTAACCCGGCCGTATTGGCATGTGTTGCAATGTTAAGATTTCATCATTGATATATAAACTATCAGACTGCGTGGTCGGTAGTAGTGGGTTTCAGTAGGCCTTTAAGATCTATAGTTATATTTTGATCAAGACGGGGTAAAACACATGTACTCGTAAACGGCGCATGCAACAAAATGGTAACAAACTTGGCTGTAGACGCCAAGAAATCATGAAATGCCAACTTACCCGAGCAAAAACGAGCCATTATCTATCTGAAAGAGTGTTAATACCAATCTCCTTGACCCAGCCACACACAAAGAAGTTGTAGACATCCATGATTTTCGAAGTTTTCATCTGTTTTGTTGTGTATTGTGGCATCTGGAGCACCAGATAGGCCGACGTGTCTGGGAACGCGGCCGACAGATAATCTTTGGGATTACTCGACAAATCTTATTGGGATGGATTCCATTGCATAGATTGATTTTTTTTTTTTTTGCTCGCATCTGCTTTTAGTGGTACCTTCTAGGCCCCTTGCGTACTCAGATAGTCCGCACTGTGTTTGGTCCAACTTCAACTACCATCGATAGTACAACTTTTGCCAATGGAAATGCAATAATAGCTGTCCCAAGCCCCCATGTGGCCCCGATTACTCGCTAGGGAATATTAGTTTGTACCTTCCAATGATGTGCTCTGTTTTCTAGCTGTAACTATCAAAGGGTACAAAAGGGAAGCGCTCCAAACAGACTTGGCGGTAACCATAATGGACACTTTGTCACGTTAACAGCTGACATTATCCATCGCGATACATTATTGCTCGCGCATATGTCACCTTTACATGAATCATGGCGACGATACAGCGCACGCACGGGCGCCCAAAGGTGACGCGCCGCTCGCCGCAGCAGGCACCGGCTCGCTCAGCGCGCTGATGGAATACCCTGCCCGAGCTTCACCTCAATCACCCGTGGAACAATTAGCGATGCTGAGCAGTTTTGCAATTAACTGCCGCCATAACTGTCACATTGGCCCAATTTGAAAGCAGCGGGAGTAATATCTGTTTTAGAGCAAAGTTTAATTACAAAGTAGAGCATTTGCATGGCGGTGATTAGCATTTTTTAATGATGTTATTATTAGTCCCCCCCCCCACCACCCTCTGTCTAAGGCCCGTGGGCGAGTGGTTCTTTCTGTCGCTGTCACTCAAGCGTTCCAGCCCTCCCCTTTCTGTGTGTTGATAAAGAAATGTTTTTTTAAGGTGGCTAAAGGAATGAGTGCCAGTGCCAGGAGGAATAGTGTTTGCTTCAGGCTTGACATTCCTCATCACACCGCCGCATACTCTTGTGGAAAAAGATTTTAAGTCAGAGGTGTCAAAGCCATTTTCACTGAGGGCCATATCGCAGTTATGTTTGGCCCCAGAGGGCCGCTTCTAACAGTGAATACTAATATTACAAAAAAAATGTATGCATTATCTCACTAGATTTTTTAAGCTAAAGTTCCAACGATTGTCACACACACACTGGGTGTGGTGAAATTTGTCCTCTGCACTCGACCCATCCCAATGTCCACCCCCTGGGAGGTGAGGGAAGCAGTGAGCAGCAGCGGTGGCCACGCTCGGGAATCATTTGGTGACTCAACCCCCAATTCCAACCCTTGATGCCGAGTGCCAAGCAGGGAGGCAATGGGTCCCATTTTTTTGTAGTCTTTGGTATGACTCAGCCGGGGTTTGAACTCACGACCTCCCAGTCTCAGGGCGGACACTCTAACCCAGGGGTTGTCTAACGTACGGCCCGAGAGCCGGATCAGGCCCGCGAACAGGTTTAATCCGGCCCGCGGGATGAGTTTGCTAAGTATAAGAATTAACCAGAACATTTTTGAATGAAAGAAACAGCTGTTCTAAATGGGTCCACTAGATGTCGTAATAGCAATTTTTTGTATCGCTGTAGATGATGCTACATATGTACAAAATAAACAACATGATGTTAGACAGAGGAAAATGATCATAAATAACATACTGTAATTTGATTTTGATATCTTTTTTTTATCTTGATAGATTGAAAATTAACACCAGTGAGTTGACTAATGAAGATTATCACTTAATTTATTCAGAAAATATAAATACGGACAAATAAAATATGTATACTATTAACCGCAACAGGTAATTAAAAAAAGAAAAAACAACAACATTATGATTTGTACAATTTCAGAATGTGCTTGTTCTATTTTTAAACAAAGAAAACAATCTGAAGTTGTCTTTATTTTTAAATTATTGTGCCGTGATTTTACCAGTCCGGCTCACTTGGGAGTAGAGTTTTCTCCATGTGGCCCCCGATCTAAAATTAGTTTGACACCCCTACTCTAACCACAAGGCCACTGACTAAAATGTCCAAAAAATATGGTAAATTGCAATAATTTATTAATTAATTGTAATTAATTTATTTATTTATTTATTAATTTCACCTCAAAATCTAGTGTATATTACTGTAAATGGAAAAAGAGTACTGCTGTTTTTATGGTAAAAAAAAAAGGCAGCTCAGTTGCCAGAATGTTACTGTAAAATTTACATTTGTTTTTTTACTGTAAGTAAAAAAATCTGCAAATTTACAGTAAAATGTTGGCACCTGAACTGCCAGTTTGTTTGATTTTTTTTTTTTACCGCAAATCAACAACTGTAAAAAAAATTCTGTGTATTACTGTAAATGGCAAAACGGCACAGCAGTTTATTACAGTAAAAAAAACTACAGTTTTTTTTTTCATTTAGAGGAAAATGCTGTAAAAACCACAATCAATTTCACAATTTTACCATGAAATCTATTGCTACTTTTACATTGCACGATTTGATGGATAACTTGCTTTGAAATCCTTATTATTAGTATTTATTTATATTTAACAAATTGCTTGAATGATTGATGATATATTTTTGCATAATTAGACAATATTTAAGTTAACATCATTGGAGTACATATATTTTGTTTCTCCCAAAATAGAAAGAAAGAATACATTTAGTAAGACAAGTTACAGTACTTTATTGATACATATTATTTCCAGGCTTTCCAGGGCCAAATAAAATGAAGTGGTGGGCAACATCTGGCCCCCGGGCCTTGAGTTTGACACCGGTGTTCTAAATAGTCCAAATGAATGCTCGAGCCCAGTCAAGGCTTAAATCATGTCTCTGACGGCCTCAAAAGGAAATAGTTTCACCTCAAAATCTAGTGTATATTACTGTAAATAGAAAAATAGTACTGCTGTTTTTATTGTAAAAATAAAAGACAACTCAGTTGCCAGAATTATACAGTAAAATTTACATTAGTTTTTTTTACTGTAAATAAGAAAATCAAATCAAATTACAGTAAAATTTTAGCGTCTGAGCTGCCATTTTTTTTCTTTTTTTTTTACCGCAATTCAACAACTTTAGATTTTTCGGTGTTTTACTGTAAATGCCAAAATGCCACCACAGTTTATTACAGTAAAAAAAAAGTACAGTTTTTTTCATTTAGAGAAAAATGCTTTAAAAACCACAGTAAATTTAACAATTTTACCATTAAATCTACTGCTACTTTTACATTGCACAATTTGATGGATAACTTGCTTTGAAATCATTATTATTAGTATTTATTTATATTTAAAAAATTGCTTGAATGTTTGATAATATATTTTTGCATAATTAGACAATATTTAAGTTAACATCATTGGAGTACATATATTTTGTTTCTCCCAAAATAGAAAGAAAGAATACATTTAGTAAGACAAGTTACAGTACTCTATTGATACATATTATTTCCAGGCTTTCCAGGGCCAAATAAAATGAAGTGGTGGGCCACATCTGAGGCCTTGAGTTTGACACTGGTGTTCTAAATAGTCCAAATGAATGCAAATTACAGTAAAATTTTAGCACCTGAGCTGCCATTTTAAAAAAAATGTTTACCGCAATTTAACAACTGTAGATTTTTCGGTGTATTACTGTAAATGCCAAAACGGCACCACAGTTTATTACAGTAAAAAAAAAGTACAGTTTTTTTCATTTAGAGAAAAATGCTGTAAAAACCACAATAAATGTCACAATTTTACCATGAAATCTTTTGCTAAGATGCAGGAACCAGGAGAGTGAGGATCAGGTAAGAGATGAAGTAGTCTTGCATGTAACAGTTCTCAAAACATAAGTCAATCTTCGAGCACTGAGGAGTGCGCGAGACATGCATAAGTTTATAAGTTTATTACAGTGAAAAAAAGTAATGTTTTTTTAATTTAGAGAAAAATGCTTTAAAAACCACAGTAAATTTCACAATTTTACCATGAAATCTATTGCTACTTTTACATTGCACGATTTGATGGATAACTTGCTTTGAAATCATTATTATTAGTATTTATTTATATTTAAAAAATTGCTTGAATGTTCGATAATATATTTTTGCATAATTAGACAATATTTAAGTTAACATCATTGGAGTACATATATTTTGTTTCTCCCAAAATAGAAAGAAAGAATACATTTAGTAAGACAAGTTACAGTACTTTATTGATACATATTATTTCCAGGCTTTCTAGGGCCAAATAAAATGAAGTGGTGGGCCACATCTGGCCCCCGGGCCTTGAGTTTGACACAGGTGTTCAAAATAGTCCAAATGAATGCAAATTACAGTAAAAAATGTTACCGCAATTCAACAACTGTAGATTTTTTCGTGTATTACTGTAATTGCCAAAACGGCACCACAGTTTATTACAGTAAAAAAAAAGTACTTTTTTTTTCATTTAGAGAAAAATGCTGTAAAAACCACAATAAATGTCACAATTTTACCATGAAATCTATTGCTAAGATGCAGGAACCAGGAGAGTGAGGATCCGGTAAGAGATGAAGTAGTCTTGCATGTAACAGTTCTCAAAACATAAGTCAATCTTCGAGCACTGAGGAGCGCGCGAGACATGCATAAGTTTATAAGTTTATTACAGTGAAAAAAAAGTAATGTTTTTTTAATTTAGAGAAAAATGCTTTAAAAACCACAGTAAATTTCACAATTTTACCATGAAATCTATTGCTACTTTTACATTGCACGATTTGATGGATAACTTGCTTTGAAATCATTATTATTAGTATTTATTTATATTTAAAAAATGGTTTGAATGTTTGATCCTATATTTTTGTATAATTAGACAATATTTAAGTTAACATAATTTGCGATTACATATATTTTTTTCCTCCCAAAATAGAAAGAAAATGTTGCGAACTCGCATGGCTGCAATTGTAGTGACCCCCAGATGCAGGAACCAGGAGAGTGAGGATCAGGTAAGAGATGAAGTAGTCTTGCATGTAACAGTTCTCAAAACATAAGTCAATCTTCGAGCACTGAGGAGTGCGCGAGACATGCATAAGTTTATAAGTTTATTACAGTGAAAAAAAAGTAATGTTTTTTTAATTTAGAGAAAAATGCTTTAAAAACCACAGTAAATTTCACAATTTTACCATGAAATCTATTGCTACTTTTACATTGCACGATTTGACGGATAACTTGCTTTGAAATCATTATTATTAGTATTTATTTATATTTAAAAAATTGCTTGAATGTTCGATAATATATTTTTGCATAATTAGACAATATTTAAGTTAACATCATTGGAGTACATATATTTTGTTTCTCCCAAAATAGAAAGAAAGAATACATTTAGTAAGACAAGTTACAGTACTTTATTGATACATATTATTTCCAGGCTTTCTAGGGCCAAATAAAATGAAGTGGTGGGCCACATCTGGCCCCCGGGCCTTGAGTTTGACACCGGTGTTCTAAATAGTCCAAATGAATGCAAATTACAGTAAAAAATGTTACCGCAATTCAACAACTGTAGATTTTTCGGTGTATTACTGTAAATGCCAAAACGGCACCACAGTTTATTACAGTAAAAAAAAAGTACTTTTTTTTCATTTAGAGAAAAATGCTGTAAAAACCACAATAAATGTCACAATTTTACCATGAAATCTATTGCTAAGATGCAGGAACCAGGAGAGTGAGGATCAGGTAAGAGATGAAGTAGTCTTGCATGTAACAGTTCTCAAAACATAAGTCAATCTTCGAGCACTGAGGAGCGCGCGAGACATGCATAAGTTTATAAGTTTATTACAGTGAAAAAAAAGTAATGTTTTTTTAATTGAGAGAAAAATGCTTTAAAAACCACAGTAAATTTCACAATTTTACCAGAAAATCTATTGCTACTTTTACATTGCACGATTTGATGGATAACTTGCTTTGAAATCATTATTATTAGTATTTATTTATATTAAAAAAATGGTTTGAATGTTTGATCCTATATTTTTGTATAATTAGACAATATTTAAGTTAACATAATTTGCGATTACATATATTTTTTTCCTCCCAAAATAGAAAGAAAGTGTCGCGAACTCGCATGGCTGCAATTGTAGTGACCCCAAGATGCAGGAACCAGGAGAGTGAGGATCAGGTAAGAGATGAAGTAGTCTTGCATGTAACAGTTCTCAAAACATAAGTCAATCTTCGAGCACTGAGGAGCGCGCGAGACAGGCATAAGTCGAAACATGCTGGTGTGGACCGGCTGCCAATCAACAGCAGGTGAGGAG